>NW_028147822.1:0-11677 GCF_008360975.1 Lichenostomus cassidix
TTTTTTTTTTTTTAGGTTTTGGGGATTAAATTTTTTGGGGTGTTTTCTGGAAGGGTTTAAGGAGTATTTAATGGATTTTGGTTTGGGGCATTTTTTTCTTTATTTTTAGTTCTTTTTTGTTTTTAATGGTTTTTTTTTAATTGGATTTTAATTTTTTTTGCTTTTTATTTTTGGGAGGTTTTTTTGGGCAGGGTTTGGGGCTCTTTTTATTTTTAGTTTAATTTTTTGGGTTTTGTTTCTGGCTTTTTGTGTGTTTGGGTCTGTGCGTGGTGTTTCGTTGGTTTTTGGGGGGGCATGGGGGGCTTTTGGGCATTTTTGATTCTTTTTGGGGGGATTAAGAGTTTTTTTTATTTTTGGGGAGGTAGGTTTTTTTGCAAGCTGTGGCTCAGCTCCAGTTGTACAGCCAGCTGTCAGTGAGGCGCTGCAGCTGCCCTGGGGCTCTGAGGGCTCGGAGGCTCTGTGAGTGGAGCGCACTGAGAGAGGGGAAAAAGGGCGGGAAAATCCGGTCTGCGCCGGCTCGAGCTGAGCCCGCCGGTCCCTCAGAGCAGCGGCGGAGAAATGGCAGCCGGTGTGTGCTTGTACGCGAGGCGCTGCGGGGCACACGTAAGGCGCCCGGGAGTCGCCCTCGGGCAGACCCCGACCTGTGGCACCGAGGAAGGAGGGGCGGCATCGTCGCAGAACTCCAGAGCCTTCCAGTTTGTGAGGGGAAAAGCGGAGGTGAGTGAGGGTACAGCGAGTACTACATAGGGAGGGGAGTGCTGGAGGTCGAACCGGCTCTGCCCGCCCCTGTCGGCGAGGCACCGGGCAGAGGGCGGGGTGGTGGGGGGAATAGGTAAGTGCTGTGGGGATCGCCTCAGGGCAGCCCCTGGGCTGAGACAGCCACGGAGAAGAGATAGCTTCGATACAATGTTTCACTTCGTGAGGGGAAACTGTGGGACCTGTGAGGGCAGAGCACCAGCTTCATGGGCAGGAATGTTAGAGTTCCCTGGCTGTAGGCTGCGGGATGAGCATTTTGGAGCAAAATTGAGCCGTGTGAGACAAAAGCTGCAGTAATTTGTGGAGGACGTGTAGTGGACATTATTGGCGGGAAAACCTGAGGGAAGCCCTGTAGCTGAGAAAAACGGGGAAAAGTCTAAGGTAATTTGTGGAGCAAAGGCAGAGGAAAATGTGTGATAAAATCTGAGGTAATTTTTGCGGGGCAGAAGAAGCATCTTTGACTGAAAATCTGGGATAACAAGGGTGATGCCTGGAAAGCTAGGCTGACAATAAAGCCCTATAGAGCAGGTATTTATTTATTTATTTATTGCAGCACTGGAGGTGAGGGGGATTTCTCCTCCTAACTCAGCTGCCTTTGTCAAATAGTCTGCTTCATTTATACCGTCAATATCGCTTAATGTTACTATGTTATTATAGCATGTGTTAAAGTTATAGTATATATTGATGTTACTTTGTCACTATATACCAGTGCTATGAATGTACATAAGATGATCTGATGGTTTTAAATGCAGTTCTTTTGCACTGCACTTGCGCCTCCCCAGTTTGGTGGTCCTGAGGGTCATGTGATGAAAGCTTTTAAACTTTTTCCTCGGAGATGAACCATTATGGTGTTTCTTGTTCTGTCTGGTTGTAACTGGTATGAATTCTGTATTTTGTGGCCGAGTAGCTTTAATTTTTTTTGGCTTTACACTGGCTTTACATCGAATTTCTCATTACTGCTATAGTTGTGATTTTTGATGCTATCTACCTGGTGAATTGGTGATTTTTGTGTGTTTCTGTTTGTTTATTTGGTGGTTTTGGAGTTTTTTAGTTTTGTTTCTTTTTATTGCTTGTTTCTGTTTGGTTTTTTTCGGGGATTTTGGGATTAGTGGTTTTTTGTTTTTTCTCTTTTGGGGTTTGGGGTTTTTGGTTGTTTAGGGGTTTTATGTTTTTATTTTGTTTATCTTTTTGGGGGTTTTTTGGTTTTTAAGGTTTAAATTTTTGGGGTGTTTTTTGGGGTGTATGTGGAGATTTTTATGTTTTTTGTTTTTGAGGGATTTTTTTGGTTTTTATTTTTGGGTCTTTTTTGGGTTTTCTGTGGGGTTTTTTTTTGGTTTTTTGAATTTTTGGGGTTTTTTTCCTCTTGGCTTTTTTTTCAGTTTTTTTTTGTTTTGGGGATATTTTAGATTTAGAAGTTTTTTTGGTTTTGAGTCCTTTTTTTTCCCTTCTTGCTCCCTTCTTTCTTCTCCCTTCTTCTTTGGTCCTTTTTTCCTTTTGTTTTTTTGCTCCTTTTTGGGTCTTTTGTTTCCTTTTCTGGGGTTTGGGGATGTTTTTTGGGGCTCTTTATATTTTTTGTTTGGTTTTTTGCATGTGTGGTGTTTGGTTGGTTTTTTTTGGCTTTTTTTGCGGCGGGGTTTGGGGGTTTTTAGGCTTCTTTGGTTCGTTGTTTTAGGGGGTTTGGTGGTGTTTGGTTTGTTTTGGGTGGGGTTGGTGTTTTTTTTTGAGGGGGGGAGGTGGTTTTTTGCAGTTTGTTTTTTTGGTTTTTTGTTGGGGTGGTTTTTTTCTATTCAGTGTTAGGCAACTAGTTAAACATAATTTAGCCATTACATTGCATAGGAAGTTATAATTCGAGTTATATTTGTATATAGAAAGTTACGGTTTAGATTATATATCACTGTAGAAAACTGTGATTCGGGTTCTAAAGCAATAGCAAGCTGCGATTGGGGTTCTGGCTCTTCTGCTGGAGCAAGCTGTGGTTCGGCTCCTGTTGCTGCAGCCAGCTGTCAGTGAGGGCGATGCGGGTTTGCAGTGTCTCTGAGGGAACCGAGGCTCTCTGAGGGGAACGTGCTGAGGGAGGGAAAAAGGGCGGGAAAAATTGGTCAGCGCCAGTTCGGGCTGAGCCTGCCGCTCCTCTCAGAGCTGCGGCGGGGAAATAGCATCAGCTGAGGATGAAAAGGCAGAGAAAAATTTGTAATAAAACCTGAGATAATTTTTGCGGAGCACAAGGAACATTTTGGAAGGGAAATGTGAAGAAGTCTCAGGAGGACAGGATGGGTTTTTTGGTGCATAAGTTGAGACAACCTGTAGGGGACGTTTTGGAGAGAAAACTTGAGGTACTCTGCAGGGGGTAAAATGTCATGTTGTTTATAAGAAAACCTTGTATGAGGTAGAGGAAAGAAATTAGCTTTTTTTGATGTGAATTTTTTGGGGTGAATTTAATGTCATTTAGAGAGGAAAAATGAGCATTTTTGAGGGAAAGTCTGTTGTGGGGCAGAAAGCAGAGGTAGCATCTTTGACAGAAAATCTGAGATAACAAGGAAGGATGATGCCCAAAAAGCTAGGCTGAAAATAAAGCCCTATAGAGCAGGTATTTCTGTATTGCAGCACTGGAGGTGAGGGAGATTTCTCCACCTAACTCACCTGCCTTTTTCAAGTGCTCTGCTTTAATTATACAGTAAATATTGCTTAATGTCACTATGTTATAGTATATATTAATGCTGTAGTATATATTGATGTTACTGTGTCACTGTATACCAGTGCAAGGAATTTACATAAGATGATTTGATGGTTATAAATAGTTCTTTTGCACTGCACTTGCGCCTCCCCCATTTGGTGGTCCTGAGGGTCTTGTTGTGATTAAGATTCAAGGTGTTCTTTGCATCTGAGCTTTTCAACTTTGTCTTCAGAGATGAACCTTTATGGTGTTTCTTGTTCTCTCTGGTTATGACTGGCATAAATTCTGTATTTTGTAGCCAAATGGCTTTGCATTTGCCAGTTGCTAATTAATACTATACTTGTCAATCTTTGAAGCTCTGCACTTGGTGAGCTGGGTGTTTGTTTATTGTTTGTTTGTCTGTGTGTTTTTCTGGGATTTTTTTGGTTTGGTTTTTTGGTTTTTTTTGGTTGTTTTTTTGGGGGGAATCTTTTTTTCTTGGAGGTTGTTTAGGGGGAGGAGATTTATTTGGGGGGGTTTTGGGGGGTGGCTTGGCAGCTTTTTTAGGGGTTTTTTGGGGGGGGGTTTGGTTTGTGGTTTTGCTTTATTTTGTGTTTGGTTTTTTCTTGGTTTTGTTAGTTTTTTGCTTTTTTGTTTGTTATTTTGGGGTTTTTGGCCGTTTTGTGTTTTGGTGGTGTTTTTTCTGTTGTGAGGGGTTTTGGGTTCTTTTGGGAAGGGTTTGTTGATTTTTTTTTTTTTTTTTTTTAATTTTTTTTTTGGGGGGGTTTCCACTTGATCAGTTCTTTGGTTTTAGGTTTCTTTTTTTTCCTTGTTTTTGCTTTTTTTTTGTTTGGGTCTTTTTTGTCCATGCAGTGCTAAACCACTAGTTACCCATATATTAGGCATTACATTTACAATTTAAATTTACAATTCAAGTTATATTAGTATTTACACAGTTTTGGTTCATATTGCTGTAGAAAGTTTTTGTTTAAATTACATTGCTATAGCAAGCTGTGCTTGAGGTTCTGAAGATACAGCAGCCTGTGGTTGAGGTTCTATAGCTACAGCGAGCTGCACTTGGGGTTCTATTGCTATAGCTGGCTGTGCTCAGGGCTCTAGCGCACTGTGATTTGAATGAGGAAGCTATCTTGTAACTCCCACTCAATTTATATAGGCATCTGGACATAGGTGATGGTTTTAGCAGAAAAACTGATGTACTTTAGAAGAGCACTGGCGTGGCCAGAGTGGAAAGCTGAAGATAAAAGCGGTTTAGAAAAGTTGTTTGAGTTGTGATGTGCAAAACGGTGCCCTTATTTCTAAACTGGGCAGGGAAAATAAGTGTGGCTAAAACTGTTTTTAACTATGGACTTTGTGAAAGCTTTATGCCTAGAAGGTTTTATAAGTGTAAAGAAATATGTACAACATTTTGTTTTTTGGAAGAAGAGATTGCAAACCAAATATCTTCATAGAAATTCATGTCATTTGTTATGATAATGATTAGACAACAAAGTCTTAATCAGATGTATTCAGTACAGAGGGCAGAATCTGAAAAAACAAGTACAGTGTAACACATTATTTTGAAAAAGTATTGAGGCAATAATATAAAACGGTGAAAAAATAATTGTAGGACTTAATGTCACTTAGCAATACCAATGACAAGGGAAAGTATCCTTCACATACACCTGAGAAATAACAGAGTGCTGTCCCCAGTCAGGGAGGGATTTTGAAATACACATTCTATGAAAAAAGTATATTTGAAGACCCACTATTAGAGTTAGGAAAGTGGTGGCTCGAGGACGTCGCCGTGGGGCTACTGGGTCACCGTCACCTTCAGGGACAGGGGGTGAGGGTTCTTCAGGCCTCACCTTGTTGTTGTCCATTGGCAGAAGCCGTGGGATGACAAGGTGAGAGGAGCCAGCGAGAGAAGAGAGGTCAAGAGTTAGAACGTCGAGGCAAGGCGAGCGCAGCGGTGGCCTGGAGGCGAAGAAGGGGGTACGAGAGGCCCTCTGGGTAAAGGCCATAGCTCCGTGCTGGGCGACCGCCCCTGTAAGTGAGAGGGGCAAGGTCTTTGTTGTTGGTGTTTTGCCAACGTTGTGCTCCTTTGGCTGCCCGGAGGGGGGGGCCACCTTGTAAGCAGGGTCAGAGCCCCTCTCTCCGCACTCGCGTCGGGGACGCGGAGCTCTCCCGGCCCCCCAGCCCACCCTGTAAGCAGGGCGCAGGGCTTCTCCCCGAGCCCGGCAGCTTTCTGCCTAGTCTGCTGGCCCCTGGCCAGCGTGACCCCCCCGTACTCGGGGCGCGTCACGGCCTCTGACCCCGTGCCACCCCTGAGTAGCCTCAGGGTGGCGAGGCCCCTGCGTGTCGTCCCCGAAGAGCAGGGGCGAGACCCGAGGCTTTTGCCTTCCGGTCGGCGGTGGGGACGGTTTCTTTGGTCCGGTGGCTGCACAGAGCTTGCTCCCCCTTCCGGGACTGCGTTCCCCCCTCCCTTTGTCCCTCTGTGTGTAGTTGGCGTGCGTGAGCGAGTGTGGCTGCACTTTAGACCCCCTTTAGAAATAGGCCAGCCTAGCTTAGACGTCCCAGGAGGGAAAGAGGAGCTGTGTGCAGGCACTTGGCTGAAGGAACCCTCGCCATGGCCGGGCGGGGGGGGAAAGGCTCAGGCCTTGGCCCTGCTTGCCGAGGGCGGCACCAAGCCGCTTAATGGCAGCGTGGGCACGCTGACCTGCCTGTAGCCAGGGCCCGGGTCTCTGCCTGCGCTGCGCGGCTGCCAGTCCTGACGGCATCAAGCCGCTTAGTGGTAGCGTGGGCACGCTGACCCGCCTGTAGCCAGGGGCCGGGTCTCTGCCTGCGCTGCACGGCTGGCCGTCCTGCAGGTGCTACCGACCTGCTGGCACGCCACGGCCCCATAGTCGGGGCACGTGTCACGATTTTGTGGAGCCCCTTTGTCCCCAGGAGCAGCCCCGGGTCCCTGTAACTCAGGGCTGGAGAGGCTGCTCTAGGCAGGTGACAGGAACGAGAGCGCTCCGTGGCGCTTTGTTGGGAGTGCCGGGCCACGGGGGACGGCCCCGTAAGTGGGGTTGTGTGCGTCCCCGGGCCTCGGCGGGCGGTCGGAGGGACCCCCTGTAATCAGGCGGGTATCCCTGGCCCCGGCCTTTTAGGGGCCTGGGGCCAGGAGTGACGGGGGGCCGGGCGTGTGCCCTCCCTGTCCTCGGGGCTGGGCTCCCGGCCCCTGGGCCTTAGGCCGTGTTCGTGGACTGGCTTAACTGTCAAGTGTGGAGTGTCGAGTATCAGTTCCTGTCGCCGTGGGGGAAGGCCGAGCTCCGTGGCCCCCGGGTGTCGACCGGCCTGTAAGCAGGCTTGCGTGTCTGGGAGCCTCGGTGCTCCCTCAGCCGGCAGCCTAGGGGGGGGTTAGGCCCCCGGAACCGGAGAGGAGAAGGAGCCCCCTCCGCAGGCCTCGGGGCCCAGAGCCGGTGCTCTGGAGTCCCGGGCACTTTACAGTCCAGGCAGCGGCCGGAGGCCCCCGTAAGCAGGGCTAGCAGCCTCTTTGGCCGCTGCTGTGCGTGCCCAGCTTCATTTGCCCAGAGGGCCTCGCTCCCAGCGTCGGATGGGACTGCGCCGGACGTCGCGATGGTAAGCCGAGCTGAAGCTGGGGGCTTTAGTGGAGCTGGGGCGGGGGGCTGGTGTCTGTGGGTAGCGGCTCGAGGATCTCCCCCTGGGGCTGCTGGGTGGCCGTTCCCCTCAGGCGTGGGAGCCGGAGCCTTTCGGTGCTGAGCGTCTCGTCGTCTGTTGGCAGAAGCCGTGGGATGACGAGGCGAGAGCTGCAGCGTCGAGCTCAAGAGTGGGACGGCGAGGTCAAGAGCGAGCACGGCGAGAGCTGCAGCGGCGAGCTCAAGAGTGGAACGGCGAGGTCAAAAAGACGGAAACACGGCAAACTGTGACGAGTCCAAGAGTTAAACACGGCGAGGTCAAGAGTTAGAACGGCGAGTCAAGAGTTAGAACGGCGAGTCAAGGTTAGAACGGCGGAGTCAAGAGTTAGCAGCCCGAGTCAAGAGTTCGACGGCGAGTCAAGTAGAAACGGCCCCGAGGCAAGGCGAGCGCAGCGGTGGCCTGGAGGCGAAGAAGGGGGTACGAGAGGCCCTCTGGGTAAAGGCCATAGCTCCGTGCTGGGCGACCGCCCCTGTAAGTGAGAGGGGCAAGGTCTTTGTTGTTGGTGTTTTGCCAACGTTGTGCTCCTTTGGCTGCCCGGAGGGGGGGGCCACCTTGTAAGCAGGGTCAGAGCCCCTCTCTCCGCACTCGCGTCGGGGACGCGGAGCTCTCCCGGCCCCCCAGCCCACCCTGTAAGCAGGGCGCAGGGCTTCTCCCCGAGCCCGGCAGCTTTCTGCCTAGTCTGCTGGCCCCTGGCCAGCGTGACCCCCCCGTACTCGGGGCGCGTCACGGCCTCTGACCCCGTGCCACCCCTGAGTAGCCTCAGGGTGGCGAGGCCCCTGCGTGTCGTCCCCGAAGAGCAGGGGCGAGACCCGAGGCTTTTGCCTTCCGGTCGGCGGTGGGGACGGTTTCTTTGGTCCGGTGGCTGCACAGAGCTTGCTCCCCCTTCCGGGACTGCGTTCCCCCCTCCCTTTGTCCCTCTGTGTGTAGTTGGCATGCGTGAGCGAGTGTGGCTGCACTTTAGACCCCCTTTAGAAATAGGCCAGCCTAGCTTAGACGTCCCAGGAGGGAAAGAGGAGCTGTGTGCAGGCACTTGGCTGAAGGAACCCTCGCCATGGCCGGGCGGGGGGGGAAAGGCTCAGGCCTTGGCCCTGCTTGCCGAGGGCGGCACCAAGCCGCTTAATGGCAGCGTGGGCACGCTGACCTGCCTGTAGCCAGGGCCCGGGTCTCTGCCTGCGCTGCGCGGCTGCCAGTCCTGACGGCATCAAGCCGCTTAGTGGTAGCGTGGGCACGCTGACCCGCCTGTAGCCAGGGGCCGGGTCTCTGCCTGCGCTGCACGGCTGGCCGTCCTGCAGGTGCTACCGACCTGCTGGCACGCCACGGCCCCATAGTCGGGGCACGTGTCACGATTTTGTGGAGCCCCTTTGTCCCCAGGAGCAGCCCCGGGTCCCTGTAACTCAGGGCTGGAGAGGCTGCTCTAGGCAGGTGACAGGAACGAGAGCGCTCCGTGGCGCTTTGTTGGGAGTGCCGGGCCACGGGGGACGGCCCCGTAAGTGGGGTTGTGTGCGTCCCCGGGCCTCGGCGGGCGGTCGGAGGGACCCCCTGTAATCAGGCGGGTATCCCTGGCCCCGGCCTTTTAGGGGCCTGGGGCCAGGAGTGACGGGGGGCCGGGCGTGTGCCCTCCCTGTCCTCGGGGCTGGGCTCCCGGCCCCTGGGCCTTAGGCCGTGTTCGTGGACTGGCTTAACTGTCAAGTGTGGAGTGTCGAGTATCAGTTCCTGTCGCCGTGGGGGAAGGCCGAGCTCCGTGGCCCCCGGGTGTCGACCGGCCTGTAAGCAGGCTTGCGTGTCTGGGAGCCTCGGTGCTCCCTCAGCCGGCAGCCTAGGGGGGGGTTAGGCCCCCGGAACCGGAGAGGAGAAGGAGCCCCCTCCGCAGGCCTCGGGGCCCAGAGCCGGTGCTCTGGAGTCCCGGGCACTTTACAGTCCAGGCAGCGGCCGGAGGCCCCCGTAAGCAGGGCTAGCAGCCTCTTTGGCCGCTGCTGTGCGTGCCCAGCTTCATTTGCCCAGAGGGCCTCGCTCCCAGCGTCGGATGGGACTGCGCCGGACGTCGCGATGGTAAGCCGAGCTGAAGCTGGGGGCTTTAGTGGAGCTGGGGCGGGGGGCTGGTGTCTGTGGGTAGCGGCTCGAGGATCTCCCCCTGGGGCTGCTGGGTGGCCGTTCCCCTCAGGCGTGGGAGCCGGAGCCTTTCGGTGCTGAGCGTCTCGTCGTCTGTTGGCAGAAGCCGTGGGATGACGAGGCGAGAGCTGCAGCGTCGAGCTCAAGAGTGGGACGGCGAGGTCAAGAGCGAGCACGGCGAGAGCTGCAGCGGCGAGCTCAAGAGTGGAACGGCGAGGTCAAGAGCGAGCACGGCGAGAGCTGCAGCAGCGAGCTCAAGAGTTAGAACGGCGAGCTCAAGAGTTAGAACGGCGAGCTCAAGAGTAGAACGGCGAGCTCAAGAGCCAAACCGCAGCGAGAGCTCTGTGGCCCCGAGCTCAAAGAGTTAGAGCAGCCGGCGAGGTCAAGAGTTAGAGCGGCGAGGTCAAGAGTTAGAACGGCGAGTCCAAGGATTAGAAGCAGCGAGGTCAAGAGTAGAACGGCGAGGCAAAGGCGAGCACAGCGGCGGCCTGGAGGCGAAGAAGGGGGCACGAGAGGCCCTCTGGGTAAAGGCCATAGCTCCGTGCTGGGCGACCGCCCCTGTAAGTGAGAGGGGCAAGGTCTTTGTTGTTGGTGTTTTGCCAACGTTGTGCTCCTTTGGCTGCCCGGAGGGGGGGGCCGCCTTGTAAGCAGGGTCAGAGCCCCTCTCTCCGCACTCGCGTCGGGGACACGGAGCTCTCCCGGCACCCCAGCCCACCCTGTAAGCAGGGCGCAGGGCTTCTCCCCGAGCCCGGCAGCTTTCTGCCTAGTCTGCTGGCCCCTGGCCAGCGTGACCCCCCGTACTCGGGGCGCGTCACGGCCTCTGACCCCGTGCCACCCCTGAGTAGGCTCAGGGTGGCGAGGCCCCTGCGTGTAGTCCCCGAAGAGCAGGGGCGAGACCCGAGGCTTTCGCCTTCCGGTCGGCTGTGGGGACGGTTCCTTTGGTCCGGTGGCTGCACAGAGCTTGCTCCCCCTTCCGGGACTGCGTTCCCCCTCCATCCCCCCCCCCTCCCCTGTGTCCCCCAGTGTGTAGTTGGCGTGCGTGAGCGAGTGTGGCTGCGCTTTAGACCCCCTTTAGAAATAGGCCAGCCTAGCTTAGACGTCCCAGGAGGGAAAGAGGAGCTGTGTGCAGGCACTTGGCTGAAGGAACCCTCGCCATGGCCGGGCGGGGGGGGAAAGGCTCAGGCCTTGGCCCTGCTTGCCGAGGGCGGCACCAAGCCGCTTAATGGCAGCGTGGGCACGCTGACCCGCCTGTAGCCAGGGCCTGGGTCTCTGCCCGCGCTGCGCGGCTGCCAGTCCTGACGGCACCGAGCCGCTTAGTGGTAGCGTGGGCACGCTGACCCGCCTGTAGCCAGGGGCCGGGTCTCTGCCTGCGCTGCACGGCTGGCCGTCCTGCAGGTGCTACCGACCTGCTGGCACGCCACGGCCCCGTAGTCGGGGCACGTGTCACGATTTTGTGGAGCCCCTTTGTCCCCAGGAGCGGCCCCGGGTCCCTGTAACTCAGGGCTGGAGAGGCTGCTCTAGGCAGGTGACAGGAACGAGAGCGCTCCGTGGCGCGTTGTTGGGAGTGCCGGGCCACGGGGGACGGCCCCGTAAGTGGGGTTGTGTGCGTCCCCGGGCCTCGGCGGGCGGTCGGAGGGACCCCCTGTAATCAGGCGGGTATCCCTGGCCCCGGCCTTTTAGGGGCCTGGGGCCAGGAGTGACGGGGGGCCGGGCGTGTGCCCTCCCTGTCCTCGGGGCTGGGCTCCCGGCCCCTGGGCCTTAGGCCGTGTTCTTGGACTGGCTTAACTGTCAAGTGTCGAGTGTCAAGTATCAGTTCCTGTCACCGTGGGGGAAGGCCGAGCTCCGTGGCCCCCCGGGTGTCGACCGGCCTGTAAGCAGGCTTGCGTGTCTGGGAGCCTCGGTGCTCCCTCAGCCGGCAGCCTAGGTGGGGGTTAGCCCCCTGCAACCGGAGAGGAGAAGGAGCCCCCTCCGCAGGCCTCGGGGCCCAGAGCCGGTGCTCTGGAGTCCCGGGCACTTTACAGTCCAGGCAGCGGCCGGAGGCCCCTGTACGCAGGGCTAGCAGCCTCTTTGGCCGCTGCTGTGCGTGCCCAGCTTCATTTGCCCAGAGGGCCTCGCTCCCAGCGTCGGATGGGACTGCGCCGGACGTCGCGATGGTAAGCCGAGCTGAAGCTGGGGGCTTTAGTGGAGCTGGGGCGGGGGGCTGGTGTCTGTGGGTAGCGGCTCGAGGATCTCCCCCTGGGGCTGCTGGGTGGCCGTTCCCCTCAGGCGTGGGAGCCGGAGCCTTTCGGTGCTGAGCGTCTCGTCGTCTGTCGGCAGAAGCCGTGGGATGACGAGGCGAGAGCTGCAGCGTCGAGCTCAAGAGTGGGACGGCGAGGTCAAGAGCGAGCACGGCGAGAGCTGCAGCGGCGAGCTCAAGAGTGGAACGGCGAGGTCAAGAGCGAGCACGGCGAGAGCTGC
>NW_028147823.1:0-11715 GCF_008360975.1 Lichenostomus cassidix
ATTTGGGATATCAGACATTTATTTGGGATGTCAGACATTTATTTGGGATATCAGATATTTATTTGGGATATCAGATATTTATTTGGGATATCAGATTTTTTATGGGATATTGGACATTTATTTGGGATATTGGATATATCTTTGGTACATCAGACATTTATTTGGGATATCGGAGGTTCATTTGGGATCCCAGACAGTTTTTTGGGATCTCAGACCCTTTTTTGGGTTCTCAGACCCTTTTTTGGGATCTCAGCAATGAGGGATTGGCCAGAGTTGTGCCAAAGGGTGGGAATTGGGGTGAATATCGGGAAAATCCCAACCCAGAATGTGAGATCCTAAAGAATCTCCCAAAATCCTGATCCCAAAATTCCGATCCCAAAATTCCCAGAGCGCCAGAACAATCCCGGGATTTTGGGGTTGGAATTTCGGGGTGTCCTGGGCATGGGTTTGATGATTCCTGTGGGATATAAAATAATTCCAAATTCCCATGAGATCCTCTTCGGAAAAATTTCAGAAAAATTTCGGAAAAATTTCGGAAAAATTTCGGAAAAATTTCGGAAAAATTTCAGAAAAAATTCGGAAAAATTTTGGAAAGAGTTCAGAAAAATTTCGGAAAAATTTTGGAAACATTTGGAAAAATTTCGGAAAAATTTCGGAAAAATTTCGGAAAAATTTCAGAAAAATTGGGATTTCGGGGGAAAAAACCCCAAAATATAAAGCGCAAGGAGCGAATCAAACACACAAACGCCGAGATAATTTATTTTATTGCTTCAAACACAGAAAGGAAAAGAGGAAAAACAATCGGGGAATTCTCTCCATCCCACATTTCCGGGGGAAAAAAGGAGGAATTCCGGATTTTCTCCCGGGGAAATTTCCCGGGGGCACAAAATCGCTCGGTTCCTTCCCGGCGGGAAAGGCTCTTTCTTGGGGCGAAAACGGCGGGAAAAGGTGGAGATTCGGCGGGAAAGAATTCCGGAAAATTCCGGAAAGTTCCGGAAAATTCCGGAAAGTTCCGGAAAATTCCGGAAAATTCCGGAAAATTCCGGCGAGCTCAGGGGTGTGGCGAGAGGGTTTGTTCCGCGCCTTCCGGAAGGTTCCGCGGGGAAAAACCGCCGCGGGGATTTGGGGTGACGGTAGTGTCACAGCCTTCCGGAAGGTTCCGCGGGGAAAACGGCCGCGGGGATTTGGGGTGACGGCGGTGTCACGGCCGGGGGGGTCAGCGCTGGGCGCAGGGGGAGGTGACAATCCTGCCGCAGATGGGACACCGCTGGGTGGCACGGCAGGGGTCCTGGCAGGTGGTGACACACCTGGTGACATCTTGGCAGCTGGTGGCACAGGGGGTGGAACAGCAGGGGTCCTGACAGGTGGTGACACACCTGGTGACACCCTGGCAACATGGATCTTGGCAGGTGGTGACACACCTGGTGACATCCTGGCACTGGGTGGCACAGGAGGTGGCACAGGAGGTGGCACAGGAGGTGGCACAGGAGGTGGCACAGCAGGGGTCCTGGCAGGTGGTGACACACCTGGTGGCACCCTGGCACTGGGTGGCACAGGAGGTGGCACAACAGGGGTCCTGGCAGGTGGTGACACACCTGGTGACGCCCTGGCAACATGGATCTTGGCAGGTGGTGACACACCTGGTGGCACCCTGGCATTGGGTGGCACAACAGGGGTCCTGGCAGGTGGTGACACACCTGGTGACACCCTGGCACTGTGGGGCACAGCAAGGGTCCTGACAGGTGGTGACACACCTGGTGACACCCTGGCACTGGGTGGCACAGGAGGTGGCACAGGAGGTGGCACAGCAAGGGTCCTGGCAGGTGGTGACACACCTGGTGACGCCCTGGGAACATGGATCTTGGCAGGTGGTGACACACCTGGTGACACCCTGGCATTGGGTGGCACAGGAGGTGGCACAGGAGGTGGCACAGGGGGTGGCACAGCAGGGGTCCTGGCAGGTGGTGACACACCTGGTGACGCCCTGGCACTGGGTGGCACAGGAGGTGGCACAGCAGGGGTCCTGACAGGTGGTGACACATCTGGTGACACCCTGGCAACATGGATCTTGGCAGGTGGTGACACCCTGGCACTGGGTGGCACAGGAGGTGGCACAGGGGGTGGCACAGCAAGGGTCCTGGCAGGTGGTGACACAGCTGGTGGCACCCTGGCAACATGGATCTTGGCAGGTGGTGACACACCTGGTGACACCCTGGCAACATGGATCTTGGCAGGTGGTGACACACCTGGTGGCACAGCAGGGATCCTGGCAGGTGGTGACACATTTGGTGACATCCTGGCAGCACGGATCCACACACGTGGTGGCACAGGTGGTCACCCCCTGGCAGCAGGGGTCCTGGCAGGTGGTGACACGTTTGGTGACACAACAAGGATCCACACATCTGGTGGCACATCTGGTGACACAGCAGGGATCCTGGCAGGTGGTGACACACTTGGTGACCTCCTTGTAACATGGATCTTGGCAGGTGGTGACACATTTGGTGACATCCTGACAACATGGATCTACACACTTGGTGACCTCCTTGCAACACGGATCTACACACCTGGTGACACACTTGGTGACATCCTGACAACACGGATCTACACATCTGGTTCTGCACTTGGTGACCTCCTTGTAACACGGATCTTGGCAGGTGGTGACACACTTGGTGACCTCCTTACAACACGGATCAACACATCTGGTTCTGCACTTGCTGACCTCCTTGTAACACGGATCTTGGCAGGTGGTGACACACTTGGTGACATCCTGACAACATGGATCTTGGCATGTTGTGACACACTTGCTGACCTCCTGACAACATGGATCTACACGTCTGGTTCTGCACTTGGTGACCTCCTTGTAACACGGATCTTGGCAGGTGGTGACACACTTGGTGACATCCTGACAACACGGATCTACACACCTGGTGACACACTTGGTGACATCCTGACAACACGGATCTACACACCTGGTGACACACTTGGTGACATCCTGACAACACGGATCTACACACGTTGTGACACACTTGGTGACCTCCTGACAACACGGATCTACACACGTTGTGACACACTTGGTGACATCCTTGTAACACGGATCTTGGCAGGTGGTGACACACTTGGTGACCTCCTTACAGCACGGATCTACACATCTGGTGACACACTTGGTGACCTCCTTACAACATGGATCTACACACCTGGTGACACACTTGGTGACGTCCTGACAACACGGATCTACACGTGTTGTGACACATTTGGTGACCTCCTTGTAACATGGATCTACACATCTGGTGACACACTTGGTGACATCCTGACAACACGGATCTACACATCTGGTTCTGCACTTGGTGACCTCCTTGTAACACGGATCTTGGCATGTTGTGACACACTTGGTGACCTCCTGACAACACGGATCTACACATCTGGTTCTGCACTTGCTGACCTCCTTGTAACACGGATCTACACACTTGGTGACACACTTGGTGACCTCCTTACAGCACGGATCTTGGCGTGTTGTGACACACTTGGTGACCTCCTTGTAACACGGATCTTGGCAGGTGGTGACACATTTGGTGACCTCCTTACAACACGGATCTACACATCTGGTGACACACTTGGTGACCTCCTGACAACACGGATCTACACATCTGGTTCTACACTTCGTGACCTCCTTGTAACACGGATCTTGGCAGGTGGTGACACACTTGGTGACCTCCTTGTAACACGGATCTTGGCAGGTGGTGACACACTTGGTGACCTCCTTGCAACATGGATCTTGGCATGTTGTGACACACTTGGTGACCCCCTGACAGCACGGATCGACACACCTGGTGACACAGCAGGGCTCTTGGCACTTGGGCACCTTCTTGTGGCACTGCTCCGCACATCTGGAGCTGCTCCTGCCGCCCTTCTTGCCGCAGGGCTCTGCACATCTGGATTTGTTTGCCTTCCTGCACCAGGGCATCACCCAGGGGCTGCTCCACTTGGTCACCTTCTTGCAGCACGGCTCGTAGCACGGCGTCAGCACCTTGGGGACCTTCCTGCCACACGGCTCTGCGTACGTGGTGACGCACTTGGTGACATCCTGGCAGCACGGGTCTACACACGTGGTGACACACTTGGTGACATCCTGGCAGCACGGGTCTACACGTGTGGTGACACTCTTGGTGAGCCCCTGGCAGCACGGGTCTACACACGTGGTGACGCATTTGGTGACATCCTGACAACATGGATCTACACACGTGGTGACGCACTTGGTGACATCCTGGCAGTACGGGTCTACACACGTGGTGACGCATTTGGTGACATCCTGGCAGCACGGGTCTACACACGTGGTGACGCATTTGGTGGCATCCTGACAACATGGATCCACACATGTGGTGACACACTTGGTGACCTCCTTGTAACATGGGTCTTGGCATGTTGTGACACACTTGGTGACCTCCTTGTAACACGGATCTTGGCAAGTGGTGACACACTTGGTGACATCCTGACAACATGGGTCTTGGCAGGTGGTGACACACTTGGTGACATCCTGACAACATGGATCTTGGCATGTTGTGACACACTTGGTGACATCTTTACAACACGGATCCACACATCTCGTTCCGCACTTGGTCACCTCCTGACAACACGGATCGACACACCTGGTGACACATTTGGTGACATCCTGACAGCAGGGATCCTGGCAGGTGGTGACACACTTGGTGACATCCTGGCAACATGGATCTTGGCAGGTGGTGACACACTTGGTGACCTCTTTACAACAGGGGTCCTGGCAGGTGGTGACACACTTGGTGACATCCTGGCAACATGGATCTTGGCACGTCGTGGTGCACTTGGTGACCTCCTTGCAGCACGGATCCACACATGTGGTGACACATTTTGTCACCTCCTTGCAACATGGATCTTGGCACGTTGTGGTGCACTTGGTGACCTCCTGGCAACATGGATCTTGGCAAGTAGTTGTGCACTTGGTGACCTCCTTGCAGCACGGATCCTGGCAGGTGGTGACACACTTGGTGACATCTTTACAACACGGATCCTGGCATGTTGTGACACACTTGGTGACCTCCTTACAACATGGATCAACACATGTGGTGACACACTTGGTGACATCTTTACAACACGGATCCTGGCAGGTGGTGACACACTTGGTGACCTCCTGGCCGCACTGATCCTGGCACGTCGCGACCCACTTGGCCACGTCCTGGCTGCACACGTCCTGACACGCGGTGACCTCCTGACGACACGGATCTACACACGTGGTGCCACACTTGGCCACCTCCTGGCCGCACACGTCCTGGCATGTTGTCACACATTTGGTGACCTCCTGGCCGCATGGATCTTGGCACGTTGTGGTGTATTTGGTGACCTCCTGACCACATGGATCTTGGCACGTTGTGACACACTTGGTGACCTCCTGACCGCATGGATCTTGGCATGTTGTGACACACTTGGTGACCTCCTTAAAACATGGATCCTGACACGTTGTCACACTCTTGGTGACCTCCTGGCCGCACACATCCCGACACGTTGTCACCCGCTTGGTGACCTCCTGGCCGCAGCTGCTGGAGCCACTCTCTGTCACCCTGCAGCAGCAGCAGGGGTAGCCACACACCCTGGCGGCTCCGGCCACACCCTGGCGGCACTGGGGGACACTCGAGGTGGCCACCGGGACACTCGAGGTGGCCACCAGGCCGCACGGGTTGCCGCAGCCCCGCGCCAGCCGCAGGCCGCCCAGGCTGACGAAGGTGGTGCTGCCTGGCGAGCAGCAGGGAGGGTTTGGTGGCCGCGGGTGGCACTGGAGGTGGCCCTGGAGGTGGCCCTGGAGGTGGCCCTGGAGGTGGCCCTGGAGGTGGCCGAGGTGGCGCTCAGGGCGGGAGGTGACCGGGAAGGAGGTGACGAGGACGGCGGGAGGAGGAAGGCAGAGCTGCGGCAGAGGACAGCCGGCCGGGTGACGCATTTTGGGGGAAATGGGGAGGCTGGAAGGGGGAAAGGAATAAATTTGTGAAATGAGGGGAAAAAGGTGAAAATCTGGATGTTCCAGGCTGGTTGGGTTAGTTAAATTTGATGTTGATTTGATATTTAATATTTGGAATATGTTGAATTTGTAAATGTAAGATATTGAATTTGATAGTTGATAGTATAGTTAGATATTTGTAATATATTAGGTATTGTTTAATATTTTTAAATAAAATATAATAAATATTTTAAAATATAATAAAATAAATATTTTAAAAATATAATAAAATAAATAGTTAGATATTTGTAATATATTAGGTATTGTTTAATATTTTTAATATGTTAAATATTATATAATATATTAAATATTGTATAATATATTAAATATTATATATTATTTAGTATATTAGATATTATTTAATTATATTATAATATTATATTATATTATTATATTATAATATTATATTATGTTATTTTATTATATATAATATAATATATTAAATGTTATATAATATAATATCAACTTTAATATTTATAATAGATCAAATATTCTATCATATCATATCATCTATTAAATATTATACAATATAATATTACCTTTATACTTAATATTTATAATAGGTTAAATATTACATTATAGAATATATTAAATAGTAGATAATATAAACTTAACTTTATCTTCAATATTTATAATTGATTAAATATTATATCATATAATATGTTAAACATTATATTATTTAATATTATAATATATATAAATAATATATTAATTCAATAGATAATATATCAAATAAATATAAATATATAATATTTATAATGTATTATATAATATTATAATATATAAAAATAATACATTAATTTAATAGATAATATATTAAAAATATATTTCATATTTATAATATATTATATAATATTATAATATATATATAAATAATACATTAATTTAATAGATAATATATTAAAAATATATTTAATATTTATAATATATTTAATACAGATGAAAAAATTATTTTAGCTCTTTCATTTTTTCCACAATGTCTGAATCCTCCAACTGCTCCCCTCGAGTTGAAATTCATCTTTACCATTTTTCCCTTAATTTAACCCAAAAAATCTTCTGCCCTCAAACACAGGAGGTTCAGGGCTGGAAAAATTCCCAGAGGAAAATCTCTGCTGCTGATTTTCCCCAAAAAATCCACCCGGAATTCCTGCCAGGAAATAAACCCCAAAGGATGGAATTCAAATTTGGGGAATCCCAAACTCGAACTTCCCATTTTTTAACTCTTTTTATTTCCTCCTGCAAGGATTGAAAACAAAATAAACCCCAAAGGATGGAATGCAAATTCAGGGAGTCCTAACCCCAAAAATTTTAACTCTTTTAATTTCCTCCTGCAAGGATTCAAATCAAAATAAACCCCAAAGGATGGAATTCAAATTTGGGGAATCCCAACCCCAAAAATCCCCATTTTAAACTCTTTTTATTTCCTCCTGCAAGGATTTAAAAGGAAATAAACCCCAAAGGATGGAATTCAAATTTGGGGAATCTCAACCCCAAACCTCCCCGATTTTTAAATATTTTCATTTCCTTCTGTGAGGATTCAAAACGAAACAAACCCCAATGGATGGAATTCAAATTTGGAGTATCTCAGCCCCAAAAATCCCCATTTTTAACTCTTTTTATTTCCTTCTGCAAGGATTCAAATCAAAACAAATCCCAGTGGATGGAATTTAAATTTGGGGATTCCCAACCTCAAACCTCCCCAGTTTTAAATATTTTAATTTCCTTCTGCGAGGATTGAAAACTAAATAAACCTGAATGGATGGAATTCAAATTTGGGGATTCCCAACCCTAAACCTTCCCAATTTTAAATATTTTAATTTCCTTCTGTGAGGATTCAAAACTAAATAAACCTGAATGGTTGGAATTCAAATTTGGGGAATCCCAAACTCTAACTCCCCATTTTTTAACTCTTTTTATTTCCTCCTGCAAGGATTCAAAATCCAACAAACCCCAAAGGATGGAATTCAAATTTGGAGAATCCCAACCCCAAAAATCCTCACTTTTAAATATTTTAATTTCCTTCTGCGAGGATTCAAAACTAAATAAACCTGAATGGTTGGAATTCAAATTTGGGGATTCCCAACCCCTAACCTCCCCGATTTTTAAATATTTTAATTTCTTTCTGCAAGGATTTAAATAAAAATAAACCCCAATGGATGGAATGCAAATTTGGGGAATCCCAAACCCTAACTTCCCACTTTTAAATATTTTAATTTCCTCCTGCAAGGATTCAAAATCCAACAAATCCCAATGGATGGAATTTAAATTTGGGGATTCCCAACCCCAAACCTCCCCGATTTTTAAATATTTTAATTTCCTTCTGTGAAGATTCAAAACTAAATGGATGGAATACAAATTTGGGGAATCCCAAACTCTAACTCCCCATTTTAAACTCTTTTTATTTCCTCCTGCAAGGATTCAAAATGAAATTAACCCAAATGGACGGAATTCAAATTTGAGGAATCCCAAACTCTAACTTCCCACTTTTAAATACTTTAATTTCCTCCTGCAAGGATTTAAATCGAAATAAACCCCAAAGGATGGAATTTAAATTCGGGGAATCCCAACCCCTAACCTCCCTACTTTTTCAGTATTTTCATTTTTTTCCGCCGGGATTCAAAACAAAATAAACCTGAATGATTGGAATTCCAATTTAGGGAATCCCAAACCCTAACTTCCCTACTTTTAAATATTTTAATTTCCTTCTGTGAGGATTCAAAACTAAATAAACCTGAATGGTTGGAATTCAAATTTCGGGATTCCCAAACTCTAACTTCCCACTTTTAAATATTTTAATTTCCTCCTGCGAGGATTCAAAACTAAATTAATCCTAATGGACAGAATTCAAATTTAGGGAATCCCAAACCCAAAATGATTTTTAAGTATTTTAATTTCCCTCTGCAAGGATTGAAAAGGAAATAAACCTGAATGGTTGGAATTCAAATTTGGGGATTCCCAACCCCAAACCTCCCCGATTTTTAAATATTTTTATTTCCTTCTGCGAGGATTCAAAACGAAACAAACCCCAATGGATGGAATTCAAATTTGGAGAATCTCAACCCCAAACCTCCCTGATTTTTAAATATTTTTATTTCCTTCTGTAAGGATTCAAAACTAAATAAACCTGAATGGTTGGAATTCAAATTTGGGGAATCCCAACCCCGAAAATTTTAAATATTTTTATTTCCTCCTGCAAGGATTCAAAATCCAACAAACCCCAAAGGATGGAATTCAAATTTGGGGAGTCCCAACCCCAAAAATCCCCATTTTTAACTCTTTTTATTTCCTCCTGCAAGGATTTAAATCGAAATAAACCCCAAAGGATGGAATTCAAATTTGGGGAATCCCAACCCCAAACCTCCCTGATTTTTAAATATTTTCATTTCCATCTGCAAGGATTTAAATAAAAATAAACCCCAATGGATGGAATTCAAATTTGGGGAATCCCAAACTCTAACTTCCCACTTTTAAATATTTTAATTTCTCTCTGCAAGGATTCAAAACTAAATAAACCTGAATGGTTGGAATTCAAATTTGGGGAATCCCAACCCCAAAAATTTTACATATTTTTATTTCCTCCTGCAAGGATTCAAAATCCAACAAACCCCAAAGGATGGAATTCAAATTTGGGGAATCCCAAACTCTAACTTCCCACTTTTTAACACTTTTTATTTCCTCCTGCAAGGATTTAAATCAAAATAAACCCCAAAGGATGGAATTCAAATTTGGGGAATCCCAACCCCAAAAATCCTCACTTTTAAATATTTTAATTTCCTTCTGCGAGGATTCAAAACTAAATAAACCTGAATGGTTGGAATTCAAATTTGGAGAATCTCAACCCCAAAAATCCCCATTTTAAACTCTTTATTTCCTCCTGCAAGGATCCAAAATCCACCAAACCCCAAAGGGTGGAATTCAAATTTGGGGAATCCCAACCCCAAAAATTTTACATATTTTAATTTCCTCCTGCAAGGATTTTAAAATCCACCAAAGCCCAACCTTGTCGCCGAACTCACCCGACTCTCCGCCAGCGATCACCAGAAGGAACCCCAAAGCGGCTCGGGGAAAAGGCAGAATAGGAATCCTTTTATAGGATTGGGGAGTCGGCGGCTCCGGAAATGAGCCACCCGAGGGGAATGGAAATCCAAGATTTAATAATCCCGAGCTGGATCCTGCAATTAGCGTTTTAATGGAGAATGTCGCTGACTCGATGACTCCCTGAGGAATTCCGAGATTCGAGGATTTCCTACGGGGTGGGAGGTGAGGAGGGGTGGAAAAAATCCACCCCGGGATTGGAATTTGGGGGAAAAATGGGGGTTTGGGGTGTTTGCTTTGGGAAAAAAAGGTGTTTTGGGGTGTTTGCTTTGGGGGAAATAAAAAGGTGTTTTGGGGTGTTTTCTTGGGGGAAAAAAGGTGTTTTGGTGGATTTCCTTTGGGGGAAAAAATGGTGTTTTGGGGGATTTATTTTAGGGGAAAAAAAGGTGTTTTGGTGAATTTCCTTTGGGGGAAAAAAGGTGGTTTAATATATTTCCTTTGGGGAAAAAAAAAGGTGTTTTGGGGTATTTCTTTTGAGGGAAAAAAAGGTGTTTTGGGGTGTTTATTTTGGGGAATAAAAAGGTGTTTTGGGGTGTTTACTTTGAGGAAAAAAAGGTGTTTTGGGGTGTTTTATTTGGGGAAAAAAAAAGGTGTTTTGGGGTGTTTACTTTGGGAAAAAAAGGTGTTTTGGTGAATTTCCTTTGGGGAAGAAAAGGTGTTTTGGTAGATTTATTTTGGGGGATAAAAAGGTGTTTTGGTGGATCTCCTTTGGGGGAAAAAATGGTGTTTTGGGGTATTTCTTTTGGGGAATAAAAAGGTGTTTTGGTGGATTTATTTTAGGGGAAAAAAAGGTGTTTTGGTGAATTTCCTTTGGGGAAAAAAAGGTGTTTTGGTGTGTTTATTTTGGGGAAGAAAAGGTGTTTTGGTGGATTTATTTTAGGGGAAAAAAAGGTGTTTTGGTGAATTTCCTTTGGGGGAAAAAATGGTGTTTTGGTGTATTTCCTGTGAGGAAAAAAAGATGTTTTGGGGTATCTCCTTTGGGGGAAAAAAAAAGCTGTTTTAGTTCATTTCCTTTGGGGAAAAAAAAGGTTTTTTGGTGAATTTCCTTTGGGGGAAAAAAAGGTGTTTGAGTTCAATTCCTTCCATTACTCGCTCGGCATTCTAATTTGGAATGTCGCCCAGGTGGGAAATGAGACTCGATGACTCCCCGAGGAATTCCTCGAGTTGAGGATTTCCTACGGGGTGGGAGGTGAGGAGGGGTGGAAAAAATCCACCCCGGGATTGGAATTTGGAGAAAAAAAAGGTGTTTTGGTGAATTTCCTTTGGGGGAAAAAATGGTGTTTTGGTGGACTTATTTTGGGGGAAAAAAAGGTGTTTTGGGGTGTTTTCTTTGGGAAAAAAAGGTGTTTTGGGGTGTTTCTTTTGAGGGAAAAAAGGTGTTTTGGTGGATTTATTTTGGGGAATAAAAAGTTGTTTTGGTGCATTTCCTTTGGGGAATAAAAAGGTGTTTTGGTGAATTTCCTTTGGGGAATAAAAAGGTGTTTTGGTGGATTTATTTTGGGGAAAAAAAAGCTGTTTTGGGGGATTTCCTTTGGGGAATAAAAAGGTGTTTTGGTGAATTTCCTTTGGGGAATAAAAAGGTGTTTTGGTGAATTTCCTTT
>NW_028147824.1:0-54958 GCF_008360975.1 Lichenostomus cassidix
ACAAATAGCAGAAAAGTTTTGGTTTTAGTTAAGTGCTAAACCTGACTTTGTATTAGGACAGGAGATAATCTCTGTTCTGAAAAGAAAGGATGAAATCTGGGGGGAAATTGATATTTTGCAGATGAAAATGAATTGGTGTGCTCTGATTATTGTGCCAATAACCAATAAGAGCTCAGAGTCCACCTGAAGGGAAAAATCAACTGAAATTCCCTGCAAATAGAACCCAAATTTCCTCCAGATCACTGAAACAGAAGAGCAATCAAATCTGCAAAAGGCCAAGAATTAACCCTGAAATAACAAAGAGGGAGATGATGATGAAGAACATTCAAGAACTCCACATTTGATTCTGTTGCCAGCATTGAACTGATGATTTCCTCTTCTATTTTGTTTATAAATTGATTTTGCATCCACTTGAAACTGTTGTAGCTTTGCCTTCAGACAACTCTGATTTCCCAGAATCTCCCCTGATGGGATCTGAGCCTTTGGAGATATGTGCTTTGGACAGCAGATATTTAACTTTCTTTAATGGAAGTGGCTGTTGCTATTTGAATTCTTTCTGTGTTTGAACAAAGAAAAGGTTCCTTGCCATACCTTGCACTTGATATTTATTAGTTATGACTTGGTAGAAATGCAATTTTTAATCTGCAGTTTGTTTAAATCCAAAATTGCCGAGAAACCTCAGCATGTGGCTGTGCAGAAGATTGCAAATATCTTCGATAAATTCCTGTTTTTAAGCACAGAAATAACTTAATTCAAGTGCATTGCATTAGGTTTGGGGGTTTGTACAGCTTTCAGCTGTGTAAAAAAATGTAATTTAATGTATAAATAATTTTAATGCTGCTAAATCCCATCCTATCCACAAACCAGCACCTTGTGAAAGGCAACTGCCCTATAGCATAAAGAGCTTAACATTCCTGCCAATCCTCATCCCAAATAATCCATTGGAAGTGCTGCTGGGCCACAAAAACACTTCCACAAAACTTGAAATTTGGATCACTCAAAGCTGAGGGAAAGGCAATCTGAATTTAGGAGCAAAATTTGGGGACGTGTTTATTAGTGTTTGTTTATTTATTTCTTTCTCTCTCAGCGCCTGACGTGTATCTTAACCCAACTCCGGAGGTTGGGTGGGTCAGATTTTAATCTTGTCACTCTAAATGTTGTCCCCAAAAGTGTCACTGGCGCTGGTGGGGCTGAGATAAGGAGGGAGGGAGGGAGCAGGGCAGGGCTGGAGGCTCCCAGGACTCTGATCTTTTTGGCTTCATGGCTGCCAAATTTCTTGTAGATAGCGAAATAGAGGAAGAATCTGAAGAAGATGAAGATTATATTCCCTCAGAAGACTGGAAAAAGGTAAATTCTAAACCCATATTTTAGGAGTGATAAATTAATGTGTTACTGGGTAACTGAGCTCTGCAGAACCCCCAAATCCTCTCCAGTTTCTCCCCATAAATAGGAGAGATTTGATAATGAGGAGTCTTAAAATCTTCCCTAAACAAAAATCCATTTCCAGAGTGGGTTTAGATTTTGAATCTGTTTAAATGTTAGATTTTGTTTAAATTGTTTAATAAATAAATAAAAAATTGCTTAATTTATAACTTATTTATTAATTAAAAAATTGTTTAATTCTTAGATTTTAAAGAATGAAAGTTTTAAGGGGAGAAGGAGGAGGAAAAAAAGATGTGGTCATGTTCCTGTTTGCTGACAAAAAAATCTCAGGGTTGCTTCACTTCTTCTTTCTGTTCTCCCCCAACAGGAAATCATGGTGGGCTCTATGTTTCAAGCTGAAATTCCAGCTGGCACCTGCAAATACAAAGAGAATGAAAAAGGTGAGATTTGACCATTATTGCTGCTTGGCATTCATGTCTAACTGGGAGACAGAAAAGATCTGATTGATGTCACATCCAAATAAATGAGCGAAAATGAGAAGCACCATTGGAAATGAGAGCTCATCCTGTACTTCAGCAGAGCTTGAGGAAGGGGAAATCAGGATTTTTTTTGGCTGGCCTGGTGCCTCTTGAACCCTTGGATTCTGATTTGGTGATGCACACAAGCTGTAACCTCTTCACTTCTATATTTATTTCACATAAAATCAAAGAGCTAATGGAGAAATTGTGTTGCTAGAACTGGATGAACACATAAAAGAGGCAAAATGGTTCCAGCAGCTTTGGTTTGCCCATTTTGTACCTCTTCAATCAGGAATAAAAATCATAGTTTTGTGGATTTTTTCCCTCAGGAACTTTTTCCCTCATCCCAAGCAGAGGCTTTGCTGGATCCTGTCAGGAAAGTAGATCAGTTTAAACCCAGCTGTGAGCATGAAAGAATCCAATTTTCCTCATCATTCAGTCCATTCCTGAGAATTTGCTCACACCTCAGGTCAATTGAGAATGGATTTTTTTGTAGTTTTGTGTGATTTCTTCTTTAAATAACCACCACAAAAAACCTGGAACCTTCCTAGAATCCAAGTTGATACTCAATTATCTCATTGCCCAGAGAGGTTGTGGATTCCCCATCCCTGGAAGTCTTCAAGGCCAAGCTGGATGAGGCCTGAAATTCAATTTATTTTGCTACACTAATATTTTAATCCAAAACTTGCCTCTTCCAAAATAAAACTGGGAGATAATTGGAGGATATCTCATTTAGCCCACCTTTCTCCATTAATTTCAATTTCCTGTGTTTTCCCTGCTCTCAAACTCCTGGGAAAGCTCTGGAAAAGGAGGAGATGAAAATTTTGGAGTTGCAGAATGGGTTTTGTAATCCAGAACCAAGATTATATCAGGGATTTGAAGGCAAAATACAAAATCCAAGTCATTGAGATTTTTCCCTGTGTGTTGTGGATTAATGATGCTCCAGTGATCTCCCAAGGTTTATCATGTAATAAATGTCTTTATAATTATATAGATATATAATTATAACAATAAAGAATATACATAAGTTATATAATACTGTATATATAATATGTATTATCTGTTATATGTGGAATATATATATTATATTAGACATTTTATATATAATATATAATACTGTATGTATTATATATAAAATAAATGTCTTTATAATTATTTTATTTCTCTTGTGTTCTCCTGGAGTTTATCCAGTGTATGAAAATGATGACCATATATATATGTAATATATTTTTATATATTTTTATATATTTTTATATATTTTTATATTTATATAAATATATTACATATTTATATATAATAAATATAATGAATGTCTTTATAATTCTTTTCTTTCTCTTGTGTTCTGCTGGGGTGCATGCAGTGTATGAAAATGATGACCAGCTGCTCTGGAATCCTGACTTTTTACCAGAGGATAAAGTCATCGAGTTCCTCAACGAAGCCTCGAGGCGCACAGGGGAGGAGAAAGGTTTGGATGCCATTCCTGAGGGATCCCATATTAAAGACAATGAGCAGGTAGAGAAAAATAACCACCATTTAGAGGTTAATATCATAAAATTAATCATCCTTCTCTTTTACTTTACTCCCAAGAGTTTAGGTTGTGTTTGAAACAGTTTTATTGTTCCTTGTGGAAATAGAAGCTTGATGGGTTTTTAACCTCTCAGTGAATATTAAATTGTTAACTTGGGCTTCATGTTGCTTCATATAAAATAAATATATAAAATGAATATATAAAATAAATATATAAAATAAATATATAAGATAAATATATAAGATAAATATATCATATAAAATAAATATCTCATATAAAATAAATAAAATTAAAGCCTTTATTTCTTGCATAAATCTGTATGGATTCATTCTCTCAGGTACAGGATTTTTCAGTTATGAATTTCTTTATGAATGCATCTTTATCTCTATGAATGCACAGTCATTTTTTTCCTCACACCCAGAAAAAACCCCACATCAATTTCCCAAATGTGTGTCATGGATGAAACCGTTGCAATGCTTTGCCTGGATATTTTCTTGGCTATGTAAACACAGATTTGGCAATGGAAACAACAGCAAACACACTTTGTGCTGATTTCCATCCCCCTGCATTCATCCCAGCAGTTTATTTTGGATTTCAGCAGGGCTCAGGGATGCTGTCAGCGTGCTGCTGTGGCCCAGCAGGGTCTGGGTGGGCTGTGGAGAGTTCAATGTGTGCATTTTCCTCCCTGCAGGCACTGTATGAACTGGTGAAGTGCAATTTTGATACTGAGGAATCCTTACGGAGGCTGAGGTTTAATGTCAAAGCAGCCAGAGGTGAGCAGGCGCTGGAAAGGAGTTGATATTCCTCAATTTCCTTTTGATTTCTCCCACAAACCATTCTTGGCTTTGCTGCCAGCAGGCTGAGGAGGTTGATTTGAACTTGATTTCAGTGCAGCCTCAGTGAATCTCTCATTGTTCTCTGGGGGAATGGAATTAGCAGATGTGTAAATTCACTTCCTGTCCACAGAGCTCCATGTAAATATCTCTGACTTCAGCAGCTATTTAAAATGTAAAATTACTTCTGAGCAACTCAACTGTGCATTTTTTGGGCATTTTTATTGTGCTCTTCTAGGCCTTTCAGTCATCAAAGTGAGTGCAACAAACACAATCCATGAAATGAAATAATTCTGGCTAGAGGAGCAAATAAACCTTTTCTTTTCCAAAGTATTGCATTTAAAGTGCTGATTTTCAAGGTGCTGTGGGAGCTTTGAGCATTTCCTGTGCTGTTATTGATCTCTGCACTCAGCAACAACCAACTGAGGGCAGGCAGCAGCTGTTTAGCCACACATTGATCTGTTGGTTGTGCTCCCAGAGCTCCCCTGTGCTCACCATGAGGCAGGAAGGATAAATAAACAAGATTATTTTGTTCTCCTGCTATTTTCACCCTTATTTACTGCTGACCTGAAGAATCAATGAGGCCAAATCATACTCAGTTTATAGCAGGCCCTACAGCTCCTCCCTAGAAGGGAGAATTCCCATTTTTATCCAAAAAAGTGAAATTCCCAGAGTTGGTTCCTATGGAGTCAGCAGGTGGAGAAAGGATTCTGCTCATCCCAGATGTTTTCTGTCACTTCAGTTGCCTTTTATTGGCTTTTTAAATTCACTGTTTTCTTTATTGCTTTTTTTTTTTTTTTCCTTTGATTTTGCTGTAGAAGAATTATCTGTTTGGACAGAAGAGGAATGCAGGAATTTTGAACAAGGGCTGAAAGTCTATGGCAAGGATTTCCATGTGATTCAGGCAAATAAGGTAAACTCTCAGCACAATTCTCACTTTTTACGTTTTAAAACCATGTAATTGTAAATAAATTTTTGGTTTTGGACATTCCAGGGATCCAGGGAATTCTCTGGGAATTCCAACCTCTCCCCACCCTCCCAGGAAACAATTCCTTCCCCACATCTAACCTAAATTTCCAGGGACAGCCACAGCTCCTCTGTTCCAGGGAGGAATTCCTTCCCAATATTGATGTCCAAATTGGTTCTCAAAGCCCAGAATTTGTAACTGTGGAATTGCAGAAATCCTGCAAAAACCCTGCAGAAACCCTGCAGAAATCCTGCAGAAATCCTGCAGAAATCCTGCAAAAATCCTGCAGAAACCCTGCAGAAATCCTGCAGAAATCCTGCAGAAATCCTGCAAAAATCCTGCAGAAACCCTGCAGAAATCCTGCAGAAATCCTGCAGAAATCCTGCAAAAATCCTGCAGAAACCCTGCAGAAATCCTGCAGAAATCCTGCAGAAATCCTGCAAAAATCCTGCAGAAACCCTGCAGAAATCCTGCAGAAATCCTGCAGAAATCCTGCAAAAATCCTGCAGAAACCCTGCAGAAATCCTGCAGAAATCCTGCAAAAATCCTGCAGAAATCCTGCAGAAATCCTGCAGAAATCCTGCAGAAATCCTGCAGAAATCCTGCAGAAATCCTGCAAAAATCCTGCAGAAATCCTGCAGAAACCCTGCAAAAATCCTGCAGAAATCCTGCAGAAATCCTGCAAAAATCCTGCAGAAACCCTGCAGAAATCCTATGGGAAGAGCTGCCTCCCTGGAGCCTGACTGGGCTGAAAAGACTGTGGACACCCTTGCAATATTCCTCCTGCAGCTCTTCCTTCCATAATATCTCCAATATTTTTAAAAACACCTTAAAATCACATCTCACTTCTAGCCTTCCGCAATTTTGAGCCATGAGTTGCCGCTATTCCAAGCAGCTTTGATTTGGAATTTCACACTTTTTTTGCTCTAAATGCTGACTTTTTTTGGTCTAAAAATACCTTTCAATTGAGCAGGAGTTGCTTGGCCTCTGTTCCAGGTCCGGACTCGCTCCGTGGGGGAATGTGTGGCGTTTTATTACATGTGGAAGAAGTCGGAACGTTACGATTTCTTCGCCCAGCAGACCCGGTTTGGGAAGAAAAAATACAACCTGCACCCTGGGGTCACGTAAGATGTGCCTGGTTTCATCCTTTTATTGTCACTCTGGGGGTAAATCTGCATTTTTATCCTGCTCTGAGCTGGAATTGGAGGGATTTACAGCCTAGTTTGCAGCAGGAAAATAGCCAAAGTGTAAAAAAAAAAAATGTCATTAGTGTGTATAAATAACCTGTAAAATACATTTCTTTGGATTAAATCCAACACTTTGCATTGAGCAGCTATTTTAGTTGGAGTTTAGCTCCAATTCAGTTTGTTCTCTTTTTAAATGTAAATAGGTTTCTCTTTTCAATGCCTGTTGGAATTAAATCTGTTTTACACCAAAGCGTTAAGCACAAGTTTCAGGTGGAATTTTTGGTGCATTGTTTGTCAATCATTCTGACCAGCACAACACCAATCCCAGGGGGATTTTTGGGTCTCCAAAGCTCCTTTTCCCATTCCCATCCTTGCTGAGGAAACAGGGAATGTGTGAGCAGAGCTGCTTGTTCTCCTGCCCTTCATTCCAAAGCTCTGATCCAACTGTCCCACTCTTTCCATGGCTCTTGCCAAGCTTTTTTACTATTATTTTCATTCCTCATTTCTTCCTGGCTTCTCTGTTGATCCTTCTTTGGGATTTTATTGTTCCTTCCAACACGTGAGGGTTGTGTGTTGGGCAGTGTGACACCCAGAGGTGCCATGTGGGACTCTGGGGATTTTACTGAGAATTTCCTACTCTGTCTCCCCTCTCCTTCCATCTCTTGGTGGGGGTTTTTCCCCCTATTTTCCATTTTTTTTTCCCCAAATGAACCATTTTTGGTGGTTAACCACTCAAAAAACTCTCATTTCTGCAGTTGGCTGTGCAGGGGGAGCAGCAGCAATGTTGTGAAGGATTGGGCTTGTCTGTTCTTGAATGATTTTGCACATAAATTCAGGGAATTCAGGGTGCAATTCCAGCTTAATTATGTGTTTCTGGAGTTCATCCAGTTTTACCTCCACACATCCAAGGGCTTCACCCACCAACTCCCTTTGTTTCAATCTTCCATTGCTGACCTAAACTGGAGCAATAAATGGCAGAGGTGGGAATGTTTTCAACTCTGCACTTTTCCACTTGGTTTTAACTTCACCCTTGTGGGTTCTTTTTGTGCACAAATGTGATTTCTATTTACTGGAATGTTTGTTATTGCTGCCTCAGCAAATCCCAAGGGTTTAGTGCCTGAAGGGATCACCTTGGAAGCACAGATGGAATCATGGAATGGGTTGGGTTGGGAGGGAACTTCAAATCCCATCTGCTAGGGGATTTAGGAAGGGACATCTTCCACCATCCCAGGCTGCTCCAACCTGGCCTTGGACATTCCAGAGATCCAGGAGCAGCCACAGCTCCTCTGGAAAATCCATCCCATCCCTCCCAGGGAACAATCCCTTCCCAAAATCCCACCTGCCCCTGCCCTGTGGCAGTGGGAAGCCTTTCCCACCCTGCAGTGTGTGCAGGGAATGTCCCCTCAGCAGTGGCACCACCCTTCCCAGGCAGGGCTGAGTGTGCTGTGTGTCGTGCAGGGATTACATGGATCGCCTCCTGGACGAGAGTGAAAGTGCAGCTTCCAGCAGAGCTCCTTCCCCTCCTCCCACCACCTCCAACAGCAGCACCAGCCACTCGGAGAGGGAGGACAGCACCACCAGCAGCAGCAACCAGAACGGTGAGAGTGCCCTGGGCTGCCAGGTTGGCACAACTCCAGCCTGCTTTGGGTTGGGAGGGACTTTAAATCCCACCCAGTGCCACCCTGCCATGGCAGGGACACCTTCACTGTGCCAGGCTGCTCCAGCCTGGCCTTGGACACTGCCAGGGATCCAGGGGCAGCACAGCTTCTCTGGGAATTCCATCCCATCCCTCCCCATCCTCCCAGGGAACAATTCCTTCCCAATCTCCCATCCATCCCTGCCCTCTTTCCAGTTTAATAGCATTCCCTGTGTCCTGTCCCTCCATCCCTTGTCCCCAGTCCCTCTCCAGCTCTCCTGGAGCCCCTTTAGGCACCAGAAGGAGCTCTAAGCCCTCCCAGAGCCTTCCCTTCTCCAGGTGAACATCCCCAGAAACAACCTGTTGTACTTTTAGTATTTCCCCAGCTTCAAGTTAAAGCTGTTTTTTCAAAAATCCCTCCATGTGCATTTGGGCAGTGAGCTTGCATGGAAGATCAAATCCCCCCTGGAATTCCCTGTGAGCTGAGATTTGTGTATTCTGGGGTGCTGAGCAGGACACTGAGGTGGCAGCTGGGCTGGGGGAACTCCCTGGTGCTGTTTCTTCAGCCCTGGGGTTTGGGAGGATTTGGGAAGAGCTGGGGACTCACTCAGGGTGTGGAAATCACCTGGAAGCCACACAGAGTGCCCAGCTGAGCTCACCTGGAGTCCTTCCATTCCAGGACATTCTCTGTTCATTTTAATGACATCCATAAACCTCTGTGTCATTCATATACACATCAATCACTTGTTGCTCACCCAGTGAGAATAAGGAGAAAAATCCTGGATTTGGAATTCACTGCAGTTCAGATTCTGCTCCCCTGGTCTGAACCAGCTGAGGAGATCCCACCTGGAGTTTTGGGATTCCAGGACATTCTCTGTTCCTTTTAATGACATCCATAAACCCCTGTGTGATTCATATTGTTGCTCATACAGTGAGCAATATACACATCAATCACTTGTTGCTCACCCAGTGAGAATAAGGAGAAAAATCCTGGATTTGTAATCCATTTCAGTTCCAATTCTGCTCCCAATTCTGCTCCCCTGCCCTGCCCCAGCTTGCTGTTTTCCTCCTGCTGCTGCTGTGCTTTGCTGATGGATTTCTCTCGGCATTTCTCTCCACCCCAGGTGTCTCTGCCAACGGCCCAGGAGACATCCCAGGAAAAGAGGACCCCAAACTCGAGGGATTGCACGTCAATGGACCTTCCAGTGGGAAGAAAACACCTCACCCAGAGCTGGATACCAACGGGTATGAACCTGAAAACCTTGCCATTGACCCCAAACTTGCTCATTCAGCTCCAAGGAACGAGCCTGAGCTGGAAGAAAAGAGCGAAAGACCTCTGAAAAGGAGGAGAATGAACAGCAATGGGAAGGAGAGTCCAGGTGCTTCGGAGTTTTTCCAGGAATCCAACTCCCATGGAAAGCTGGAGGAGCTAGAAACTTTGGATGACTGAGTGCTGGGAGCTGATTTTATTCCTTGGAGTAAATTTGGGGTGTCTGAAATTTTCAGGGTTGATGGGTTACCTTACAAAATCCAGTTCCAGAAACAACCTGAGATTTTTTTTTTTTGTGTGTGTTTCCTGAGACCTTCTAGTTGGCTCTAAAGATCTGATGATTTGGTGGTTTGTTTTTTTTTAGTGCTGGAAAGCAGCAGGAGAATATTGAATTTCTCAGAGCTGGCAGCTGCAGTTCTGGGATAAAAGGCTCTCAAATATTTGAGGAACAAAGCAGTGAGTTGCTGCAAAAATACTCCCAGCCTAATACATTAAAGAATGTGTTAATACAGCATTTAATGTATAATACAGCATTTAATCAGTGTACAAAGTGAACAAAGCATTTGGGGCTTTGCAGGAAGTGAAAAATCAAACAGGGAAAGCCAAGACAGAGCAGAAACAGAGACTTCCACTCCTGCTGGAGAGAGGAAAATGTCATCCCATCAATAAGGAACCCTCATGAATCCTGAAAGTTATGAGCACAACTATTTTTATATATAGAAGTTTTAAAAAGGTAAATAAATAAACCAGGTCAGGTTTGTCTATGTAAAATTGTTGACATCAATGATGTCTTTCCATATTCTTTATCTGGGCTAAAGAAATACATTCTGTATTTTTCCAGATTTCTTTGTAGCCTTTGAAAGATTTTTACAGTACTTATGTCTTGATTGAACTGTCCTTTCTTAAAACAAAAGCTTGTATAATTTTCTTACCTTGTACAGTTGGTAAACTTTTATGAGAGAGTTGATACCCTGAGTCTAATGTCAGCTTCCTTTTATTTTGCTGAAGTCTTTTCTAAAAAAAAAAATACCCAACAGAAAAAAAAAACAATCCCAAACCAAACCAATGGAGTTAAAAATTAATCACCAACGTGTTAATTTCCTTCCCAGAAACTGGTAAATAATTAACATAAGAATGGTTAGGAGGCATTTGATTTTGGAAACGTGGGTTGGTTGGTTGTTTTTTTCCTTGTTTTCTGGCAAATAATGATGTTTAAATTTTGGTTAAGCATGCTGCTTGCACTGCACACATTTCCTTGCTTGCTTTCTCCCTTTCCTCACCGTATTTACAACTCAGAGAAATTTCCCAGCAGCCAAATTCTCGAGTTGACTGAACCTTTTTTTGAGTTCTAATCACAATGATTGGCTGGTTTGTTTTCAGCTGCCAGGTTTCAGGGAGCTGCAGTGGGGCTGGGCTGCTTGGAAATGCAAAGTGCTGCTGGGCTGGAATTGCTGAGCTCCCCAGGGGTGATTCCAGTGGCAGCAGCACTGCTTGCACTTGATGATCTCAAAGGTCTTTTCCAACCTAGGAAATCCTGGGATGTTCTATTGGTGCACCCTTGGAGAAGGGAGAGTTAGGGATTTAAGATGTGGAGAACCAATTTCAGAGTGAAAACCAAAAATTCCTTATTTATAGGGGTGGAGGGGGTGTTGCTCACCCTGCCAGCAGCACCCTGGAAAGCTGTGGAATTAGGATTTACATCCATAAATCAGGAACATTGGAAATCCAAATTAATTTTGGGTTTGGTTGGTTGGTTTTTAAAGCCCAGCTCCACTTCCACTCTGTTAAATTTTGGGGGGAAAATGGTTCATTTGTATCATTGCTAACCTTGTGTCCTCCTCCTCACAGGTGTGCTGTTAATTGGTTCTTTTATTTTAGCTTTGATGGTCTTTATGGTTCCAGTTGGAATGAATGGTTTGAAATTAGCTCCAAGACGGTTCCACAAGCAAGCAGAATCCCATTTGCAGTTTTGTTTTGATGCTCTTTGGTTTTGGTTGCAAGTTGGAAATAACTTTCCCAAAAAAATCCATCAGAAAGTTTGTAAGTGAATTGTCTCAGGCTTGTGTGTGAAATCCAGCACTGTGTATATTTTCAGAAAAATTGCTTTTTTTATCTTTCCTTTTTTTTTTTTCTTTTTTTTTCCTTTTTTTTTTTGGTGATATGTAGAAGAGACCTGACATTCCATAATCCACTATGTAATGCTCAGCTAGACTTTTAAGAATATTTAATTCTGATTTACCTTTTGTTTATGCTGGTGTTTTATACAATACTTTGTTCATGTTTCAGACTGCAGCCACTATAACTTGATAAGTCATTGCACTACTAAAGCTATTTAAAAATCCTGGAAAATCTGCTAACTTTGCTTTCATTTCCCCAAACCTTCAGTCCTCTTTGGAATCCCAACAGAGGAAATCCTTGGGCTCCCCAAAGGGTTCACTGTGATACAAAATATCCACAAACACTCAAACCTTACAGATTCCTTGGATACACATTTTCCACACGGTATTTTGCACTGTTAGTAATTCCCTCCTTTCCCCTCCCTCCCTGTCTGCAATTCTGGAAAAGCTTATTAAAATATTTTTAAACATATTGTCTGCAGCAACCATTCCTGAGTTTTTTTGCTCCAGAGAGGTGGAATATTTCTGCTCAGAGGATGGGAAGCCCCAGCCTGTGCAGTGAAAACAAAATTCCCTTTTCTGGATCCTTCATTCCCCAGAAATGGGGTTGTTTTCCAGGAATATTCCAAGCTGGAAACACAGAAGATTTCCCCTCAATCCCTATTTTATTCCCCCAGAATTCCCACCCTCTCCAGCCTTTTCCTGCTGCTCAAAGAGAATATTCCAAGCTGGAAAAACTGAAATATTCCCTTCTCCAGGAATATTCCAAGCTGGAAGTACAGAGTATTTCCCCTCAATCCCTGTTTTATCCCCCCAACATTCCCATCCTCTCCAGCCTTTTCCTGCTGCTCAGGGAAAGGTTTGGTATAATTTTCTTAAATTTCACTCTTGCAGGAGCAGCTTTGGTTCATTGGTTCATTTATTGGAAGCAAATACAAAAATACAGAGGCACAAAAAATCCTTTCTGCTCTCGTTCCTCACATCCAAAGCCTGCCATACATTCCAATTTTCATCACTAAAACGCTCATTTTGTAAATAGATTCTCTATAGAAAACAGTTTATTTTAGTCAATTAATAGCATAGAAAATACTGTTAGAGGAACTCTTGGCTTTCCCAGTGTTTAGGATCCAGCAGGATCTCAGCATGGAACAAAATAAGCTTTAAAAACTTCCCTGTTAGGAGTCCAAATCTAACCAGTAGATTGAAAAAATAAACATAAAATCATTTTAAAAAAACCCCTCTGACAGAATCAACCTCCAGACTGTGAACTCAGCGCGGCGGAGTTGGAGCACACGTGGGAAAAGGGCTTTGGGGATTTTTTGGGGGGATTTTGGGATTTGGGAATGCTGCAGCAAGAGGCAGGAGGAGGTGGGAAGATCCCAGCAGCACCTGGATACTGGGAACCAGCCCAGGGACTGGGAGCTTCTGTCACCTTCCCTCCCCTGGGGCAAAGCTGAGGTTTTCCTGGAATTTTGGGACGCAAAAGAATCAGGGATTTCTTTTTTACTGTGCACAGTGACCACAGAATCCCACAAAAAAAGGGGAAAATTCTCCCAGTGTGAGCAAATATCTCCCCAAAAAAAACCAGTCAGTGTTTAGAGAAGCTGTTTGGGTACAAAAATCTCTAAATACATTCTTTTACCAAAAGTTTTTTTAAACCAAACTTAGAAACAATTCTTTTTAAACCAAAAGACAGCCCAAGGAGACCTGGAAAGAAGTGCTGGCTAAGACAACCTTTAAAAAAATCAGCAAATTCTGCCCAACCTATTAAAACTCCCATTCTTTTCGTGGGTCACAAACCCAGGGTGGCTCATTCCATGGAAAATAAGAATTGTGGGGACTCCTCTAGTTGCCAAAATGAGATTATTGAAGTCTTTGTGCCTCTTCCAGGGGTGGGAGCTGCAGATTCCCACAGGATGTGCTGTGCCAGGTGGGACAGAGCTGGCTCTGCTGTCATCCCAGCAGCTTCTCCCTGCTGGATCTTTCCAATAATTCCAGGAGTTTTCCCAAATCCAAGGCTTTCTGAGCCCAGGGCAGTTGGAGGGAGCTCAGAGTGGCAGGAAAACCTTCCTGCTGGGAATCTCCTCAGAAAGACAGAGCTGAATGCTCTGATAAACCCAGGAGGGCAAACCCAGCTCGAGAAATGGGTTAAGGGAACAAAAACCCAGAAATGAGCCAGAAAACAACTCCAGTTGAAGTTCAGAGAGCGCTGAAAGCTCATCCACGAGCTTTTGGCCCATCCTGCATCTTCCAGGGAACGCCAGAACACTGCTGGATCCCCCAGCACTCCCTGCCTTCCCGAGGGAGCAGCTGAGCCTGGATCAACCCAGCATCCCACCAGGCTGGGCTGAGCAGATCCACGAATCCCACGGAGCAAATCCAGCCAGGAACACCCCTGGAGCAGATCACCTTCACCCCTCGCCCAGCGCCGCCGCCGCCGGCTCCCAGCTTGATTAGAAACCCGTTAATTGCTCCCCATCACCCTTAATTAGGCTCATTCTTCCCCGTGCAGGCTGCTCTCTGCCCCAGGACTGGGGGAGGCAGCAATCTCGCCCGTGCAAATCAAGAGCATCACTGGCAGGCGCCGCGGATTCCTTCCCACATCCCGCCCGCCGGCCATCCAGCGAACGGGAAGAGGTTGGTTTCCCCAAAAAAATCTCTTCTCCCTGCTCACACCGAGCTCTTCCCTTTAATATCCATCTTGCTGCCAGCATCTGACTCCTTGTTCTTCTGCTCCTCGGTGAAGGTGATGTAGGAATACACCAGACTTCCAGCAATACTGCAAGAGATGGCAGGACAGGTTGGCACTGAGCTCTGCTCGAGGATCAGCCACAACCACGGAGCTGCTGGAAGCACCAATTCCCAGGGGAATTGCCAGTTTTCCTCCTGAACTCAACTGTTTGGTGTAATTGCTGCCCAAAAACACTTCCCAGCCTGCTCCCCTGGATCCATTCCACCCCCAAAGGGATCCTGCTGAAGGTCAGGGAATGGACAGGGAAACTCCCACAACTCAGCCCAGAGAGGAGGCTTTTCCAAAAGCTGAATAATTAGAAGTACCAGGTGAAATAATCCCCAAATACATCTTTGGCTGCCTTAATTCCATTACTCTGGCTGGCAACTCTGGAAAAACTCTATTTTCCTGCTAAAATAGTCCTGTGGGTCCTTCTGGCTTTAAAACAAATCTGGGAGCATCCCACAGCCTGAGCAGGACCAAGCACAAATACCAATTCCATGCTTTTTATTGGGAAAAAAAAAATCCACTGAATCAGTCAAATCATTTCAGTTTCCCCCCAGTTTCCACTTATAAATAAACCACTGCTCTTACCTGATATTTAGACCAATGAAGTTCATCCATGTAAAAATATAATCTCCTCCAAAAAACATCCCAATATAGGTTATTAAAATATTCTGCAAAGGAACAAGATGGGAGGAACAAACAGCCTGAGACCAGGGAATGTATGGAGAAGGGAATTTATGGAAAAGGAATGGAGCAGGGAGGACATGGGGCTGTAATAAATGGTAAATGCAATTCCCAAGGGATAACGAGGTGCTTTCCTGGGAATGCCACTCACCTTAATGCAGCCAACTATTGTAGTTGTAAGAGCTGAGTTATACTGAGTGCAAAGAACCGTGGAATACATCAAAATAAACCTATGGAAAAGAGCTGACATCAGGGATAGGCCTTGGGAATCACTGCCATCCCATTATCCCATCCCATCAATCCCATCCCATCCCATAAATCCCATCCCATCAATCCCATCCCCTGGCCATGGAAGGAGTCCCTCATTTGGGGAATCAGATCAGCTCAAGGTGCCTCCCAACCCAAACCATTCCAGGATTCCATGCTCCACTCCCATCCTTTCCCCAGCAGGATTTATCCCATTTTTTTGGCTAAGCCTGTGCTGCAGGAAGGTGGGAGATAATTCCCACCCACCCCAACTCTCAGGAATGGTGTCCCTGTCAGGACTGAGGATTTATTACGGATTTTTAACAATACCAGGGCACCACAATTCCCAATTTCTGGGATGGAGATGCCTGCCCTGCTCCCACCCCAGCACCAAATCCTTACCCCATCACACAGGACAGCGTGAACTGCACGACGAAGAACATGTCTGCCCAGCCCTGGTACTCCATTGCCTGCAGGGAACACCAGCCTGAGACCCTTGGGAAGCACAGAATTCCCAGCAAAACAACAAACAGCCCCCCCAGCATTGGATTTCCTGGCACAGCAGGAAAAACCAACCCAATTCCAAGCCTGGAGTGACATCCCAGGGCTGTGGGAAGGCTGGGTGACCCCACTGGCATCACCTCCAGCCTCAGCCCTCTGCCCATCCCTCCTGGAAAAAGCAGGGAGTGACAATTCTCCCAAGCCAGAGGAACCAGGAGAGACATCTCCCAGCTGGCTGTGAGCCAGGGTTGGATCGTTTGGGAATCCATTCACTGCAAACCACAACACTCAGACAAATCCCCAGGGAACTGTAACCTCCGGAGATGGTGCTGAGTGAGTGGCTCAGGGTTTCTGGGAAAGGCTTTTTCCCTAGGTTTTGGGGTTTTTGGAGTGCTGGGTCCAGTGCCACAGACAGGGAGAGTCCAGAGGGACCACTGAGATCCTGGAACATCTCCTGGGGAGAGGCTGGGAGAGCTCAGAGCAGATCAGGGATCTCACCAGGGAGAGGGAACCAGGATCTTCCAGAGGTGCCCAGGACAGGACCATGGGACACCCAGGGACACCCAGGGACACAGGGAATGTCCCTCTGGATGTCTGCAGACACTCTGAGAGCTGTGTCCCAGGGAACTGGGGGATCTCCATCCGTGCAGACACCCAAAATCCAAGGGGAATCCTCAGCTGAGGAGGGAGCAGAGGAGCTCCACAGGGTCCTGCGAGCCTCAGGCAGGAGGAAGAGCAGGGCAGGGCTGGAATTGCCTCCCTCAGCTGGACAGGGACTGCCAAAGCCCCCAGGGGTGCAGGGAATGCACTCCCAGAGGGACACAGCACTCCAACCTTCCTGCAGCTCCTCCCTGCCCTTCTCCCGCAGGAATTCCCGGCACGGCTCGGCTCAGCACATCCCTCACAAAGCCCCATGTGTTACCTGGGATGCTGCTGCAGAACCACAAGAATTCCCAGCCCCACAGGCACGGGAAAAGCTCCCAACCCCCCCAAGCCACAGCAGCTTCCCAAGGGGTTTTTCCTGGAGCTGCCAAGGCGGAGTTTCCTGGCAGCAGCTCGGGCACAGAGCGCATCTTTGTCCGGCAGAGCTGCGCCCGGCAGAAAGGAGTTGATTCAGGGGGAAAGGAAATTAAAAAAAGGCCATTTCTCTCCCCGGGCTGGACAGAGGCTGCTCACAGCAGTGTTTGCCTGCTCAGGCAGAGCTGCTGCTCCTAAATGAGCACTTTATCCCGAATCCAGGCGCTCTGGAGAGCAGGGCTGAGCTGAGCCTCCTCCAGCCCTGCTAAGCCAGCTCATATTCCTGGATTCCAGCTCCTCACCAGGACAAAGCCACCAGGCTGGGGGACAGAGGGGTGGCAGAAGCCAGGGTGACCCCCAGGGAGGGAATTGATCCCAATTCCCTGAACACAGAGAGGGAGATGCCCAAAAACCAGGCAGGGAAAAGGGATTTCTCACTCAGGAGAGCAGCTGCAGTTCTTATTGCCAGTGAGTGCAGGAAGAATACAAACAATTTTAAAAAATAGCAACAGGAGTAACAGCAGTGATAATGACAATAAATAATTATAAAGAGGAGAATTTCACATATACAGGTCCAGAGGTAAAATAATGAACAAGAAAAAAGAACAAGAAAAAAGAACAAGAAAAAAGAACAAGAAAAAAGAACAAGAAAAAAGAACAAGAAAAAAGAACAAGAAAAAAAGAACAAGAAAAAAAGAACAAGAAAAAAAGAACAAGAAAAAAAGAACAAGAAAAAAGAACAAGAAAAAAGAACAAGAAAAAAGAACAAGAAAAAAGAACAAGAAAAGAGTAAGAAAAGAGTAAGAAAAGAACAAAAAAAGAAAAAGGACAAGAAGAGAACAAGAAAAGAGTAAGAAAAGAACAAGAAAATAATAAGAAAAATATGAATAAGAATAAGAATATAATAATAATAATGATAATAATAATAATAATAATAATAATAATAGTAATTTCACATTCACAGGACCACAGCCCTGATGGGGCACCACAGACAAACTGACCCACACAGCAACTCAACAGAACTGCCTCAGCCAGAGGGGAAGGACAAAAAAAAAAAGTTTGAAGAAACTCATTGATTCTAGAAATACTCGACTTCTTTAAATAATATTTGGGTTTTCTTCTCGCTCTCCACTTCCCCATTCCTCAGGCATTACAAAAATGCCTGAATGGAGCAACTCTGTGGATTGAAGTCCAACGTCCAACTGGCAGTTCCTTCCTGCTGAGGTGCTTTTGGGGCAGTTTTGGGGCAGTTTTGGGACAGTTCTGGGACCCCACCAGCCCTTCCCCAGCTCCTCCTCAGCCCCCCACGCAGAAATCAGGGATTTTGGGATGGATTTCCTACCTTCTGTGCATCTCCAGTGATGTAGGCAATGGTCAGGGTGGGGAGGATCATGAACAGTGCATTGTAGTAGAGCAGCCCGTACTTCCCCAGCTCCTGCAGGGGGGAAACATCCATGGGTTGGTTTTATGGGAATAGAAAATCCTATATTGCTGCTGCTGAGATGGGCCTGGAGCAGAATCCAGGTGGGATTGTGAGACAGAGGAGTTGAGGGTGGGAGTTTTGATCTGGCATGGAATCCCAGACTGGTTTGGGTTGGGAGGAACCTCAAAGCCCATCCAGGGACACCCCAGGAACACCTTGCACTGTCCCAGGCTGCTCCAAGCTCCATCCAGCCTGGCCTTGGGCATTCCAGGGATCCAGGGGCAGCCACAGCTTCTCTGGGAATTCCATCCCAGCCAGGAATTCCTTCCCAAAATCCCATCCATCCCTGCCCTCTTCCACCTTAAAGCCATTCCCTGTGTCCTGTCCTCCATCCCTTGTTCCCTCTCCAGCTCTGCACAGCAGATTTTGGGAGAGGCATGGAGCAGCCCTGGGTGATCCTCCCCACTCTGCCCCCACAGAACCAGCTGGTGACAAACCAAACCCAACATCCCAACACCCCAAAGGCCATCCCACCTTCGAATCCAGCTTCTGTTTCACATAGGCACCGTTTGCAGCTGTTAAGGCATCGTTAACAAGGATGAAAATGTATCCTTCCAGGTCGAATGCCAAGTCAGCACTGGGGAAAGGGAAAAAGCAGCAGTTACAGCTCTGGGCTGCACAGGGACAACGCTTGGAAGGTTCCTTCCACCTTGTGAGGAGCCAGCAAGTTGTCAGGAAAAGTTAATCATGGGAGGAGGGGTTGGGATTTGGGTCAGGAAAACATTCTTTCCTACTAGAGAGCATGTCTGGAGAGGGGGAGCTCAGTGTTTGATCCCTCTGTGCTTGGGACACACTGTGGAACTCCATTCCCACCAGCATGGACCCTCTGGAAATGCAGGGATGGGAACAGCTCACCTGGCAGCTACGAATGCACCAAAGATCATGGCAAATACTGTCATCTGAATGCCCCAGGAAAACTTCTTCCTGGAAAACAGAGTACAGGAGGACACAGCATCAGCCACAGCTCAGTCCTGGGGAATAGTGGGAGGGCTTGGAGCAGAGCAGGGAGAAGCTTTAGGGGGGAAAAAAACCTCAAACAAACCCCAAACAAACCAACCTGAGCAGAAGCTGCGAGTAGAGACACTTTTGGACAATCATCTCTGTGATTTTTTTTTTTTAAAGATAAAGAACTCAGCCTGGAGGAGTTGGGAGTTTCTGGAGAGCTGCAGGGCTGAGCTGGCACAGAGCAGCTCCCAGCCCATGGAGCCAGCCCTGGGAGGGGCTGTGGGCACTCTGGCAGAGGTTTGGGGTCCCTGCAGGGCTCAGCTGGCACAGAGCAGCTCCCAGCCCATGGAGCCAGCCCTGCAAGGGGCTGTGGGCACTCTGGCAGAGGTTTGGGGTCCCTGCAGGAGCAGGGCTGGCACAGCACCCTGCACACCCCAAAGAGCTGCTCAGCCAGGCTGCTGCAAGTGCAGGCAGAGCACTTCCCTCTCTCCCGACTCGCCCGGGGAAAGGGATTGGGATTGGGATGGGACAAGCTGCTCCCTGCACCCTCCCTCTGCCCAGCCTCCTCCCAAACCCCAAAACCCCCCGGGCAGGCAGCTCTGAAACCCAGACCTGTCACCAACACCGGGAAATGGGGAGACTCACTTGAGCAAGAATCCTTCGGCAAACATCGTAAACAGGATGGAAAACCTCCGCAGGACTGTGAACATGGGCAGGCTGCAGGGAAGGGCAGAGGGGTGAAAAGTGTCCTGCACTCCCCACATCCCAAACAGAGCAGGGATTTGGGGTCTGGAAACAGCACGGGCCAGCCTGCCTGCTCCCTTATGGGATAGCATTGCTCCCTTATGGAATGGCATTGCTCCTTTATGGGATGGCATTGCTCCCTTATGGGATGGCATTGCTCCCTAATGGGATGGCATTGCTCCTTTATGGGAATGGCATTGATCCTTTATGGGAATGGCATTGATCCTTCATGGGATGGCACTGCTCCTTTATGGGATGGCACTGCTCCTTTACGGGATGGCATTGCTCCCTAATGGGATGGCATTGCTCCCTTATGGGATGGCATTGCTCCCTTATGGGATGGCATTGCTCCTTTATGGAATGGCATTGCTCCTTTACGGGATGGCATTGCTGCTTTATGGGATGGCATTGCTCCCTAATGGGATGGCATTGCTCCCTTATGGGATGGCATTGCTCCTTTATGGGATGGCATTGCTCCCTAATGGGACGGCATTGCTCCCACAGCCACCCAGATGTGACCCTGCCAGGCTGGGGGACCCAGCACACCCCACACCCTCACCCCGTGGATGAGCAGCCCCGAGTCCCTCCCTGCCCGCGGGGAGCATTTGGGATCAGCACGTGGCACATCCCGTGGGCACGGAAGGAAGTGCAGCCCCGGGCAGCTCCTGCCCGGATCACCCCCAGCCCCAGGGCTCAGCACAGCCCCCCGGCAATCCCGGGAACCCCCCGAGCCCCCCGTTAACCCCCTGCGCGGCAAACCCCTCCGTACTTCAGTTTCTTTGTGCTGAACAGTCCTGTGATTTGGTTCCCGACATAGAGGAGAGGTAGAGGAAATGTCTGCAAAGGGATAACGCTGTGAGCGACCCGAGGCGGCCCGGGAGCTCCCAGAGCACCCGAGGCGGGTAAAAATAGCCACGGAACGATTCCCTCCCGCCATGGAAACCTCCACACACACACACACGTGTCCCGGAGCTGCAAAATCCCGGGAACAGCCAGGGACATCCAGCCCGGTGCCAGGGAGACCGAGAGGGGCTGCAGATGGGGAAAGGAGCCCGGGGAGGGCAGCTGGGTGCCCAAAAAGGGGAGCTGGGTGCCCAAAAAGGGGAGCTGGGTGGCCAGGGAGGGGATTTGGCTGCCGGGGAGGGAGCTGGGGGTCTGGAAAAGGACTTGGGTGCTCGGGAAAGGGATGTGGGTGTCCGGAGAAGGGAGCTGGGTGCTCGGGAAGGGGATTTGGGGGTCTGGAGAAGGGAATTTGGGGGTCTGGAGAAGGGAGTTGGGTGCTCGGGAAAGGGATTTGGGGGTCTGGAGAAGGAGTTGGGTGCTCGGGAAGGGGTCCGGGTGGCGGGCAGGGCTCTCACCCGCCGCGGGATGTGTCTGTCCAGGTCAGGGAACTTGACCACCCGCAGCGCCTTCCCCGCCCAGAGCACGGCCACGGTCGCCACCATCTGCAAGAGAGCAGGGGGTGACCCCAGCGCCCCCCGAAACTCGGGGCTGCGGGGACACGGGGGGTGCCACTCACCTGGCCCAGCCCCACGCACAGCGAGGACGGGAACCTGGAATCACAGAGCGGAAATCAGGGGGACACCCAAACGGGGGGTCCCAGAGACCACAAACCCACAGCCATGGGGACACTGCCCGGCCGGGGGGGCGGCAAGGGGGACCCCAGCCTGGGGAGGGGAAGGATGGGGTGGACCGGGGGGTGGCAGCCCCAAAGCAGGGGTGCACGGGGGGTGCCAAGGGCTGAGAGGGACCCCGGGGCAGGGGGGTGCACAGGGGGCACTAAGCGCGGGAGGGTCCCGATCCCCATCCCGGGGGGCTATCCCAATCCTGGGGGGTTATCCCGATCCCGGGGGGACACCCCAGTCCCAGGAGGACACCCCAGTCCCGGGGGGATACCCAACCCCGGGGATTCCCGCCGGCGCGGCCGTACCCGTAGGTGGTGAGGACGCTCTTGTTGACCACGACGATGAGGAAGGAGCTGAGGCCGTAGAAAGCCGCGGCCAGCAGGCGCAGGCAGAGCGGCGGGGCCGCCATGCCCCGCTCCGCATCGCCGGGCGCGGGGGCTCCGGCGGGGGCTCCCCCCTCGGCCGCCCCCTCGGTTCCCCCCCCGGCGGCGGCCGCGGGGCGTCTGCGCGGGGCCGACATGGCTGGGGCGGGGCTGGGCACGGCACGGACCGGGCGGGGCTGCGCAGCCGCGGGGACAGCGCGGGGAGGGGCGGACGGGCGGGAGCAGCGGGACAGGGTGGGATGATGGGATAATGGGATAATGGGATGGGATGGGATGGGATGGGATGGGATGATGGGATAATGGGATGATGGGATGGGATAATGGGATGGGATGGGATGGGATGGGATAATGGGATGGGATGGGATGGGATGGGATGGGATAATGGGATGGGATGGGATGGGATAATGGGATGGGATGGGATGGGATGGGATAATGGGATGGGATGGGATGGGATGGGATGGGATGGGATGGGATGGGATGGGATGGGATGGGATGGGATGGGATGGGATGGGGGCTCTGATAGGTGGGCACCGCATGTAGTTGGGGCAGGGATGGGAACAGGATGGGATTGGAATGGGGGACACTGCCCGAGGGAAACGCGATGAGGGGCATTGATAGATGGGTGTCACACGGGGGGCTGGTATGGGGGCACTGGCCGGAGGGGGATGGGGTGGGGACATTGGTGGGGGCATAGAACGGGGGGGTTGTTATGGGAGGGACAGAGTGTAGGGGTCTGATATGGGGGGCATGGACAGGGAACAGGGGTCTGGGTGGGCCATTGATGTGGAACCCTTGGGGTCTGGGTGGGACATTAGTGGGGAATCCCTTGGGGTCTGGGTGGGACACTGATGGGGAACCCTTGGGGTCTGGGTGGGGACATTGCACAGCGGGGACATTTCACAGGAGAGGATCACGCAGGGGTCTGGCAGGGAGGCACAGCACGGAGGGGTGGCATGAAGAGAGGAAAGGGTGACACGGGTAATGTCACACGGGAGCTGAGATAGGGAGCACCGGGCGCTGCATGGGGACACTGCAGGGACAAGGGGACACCAAAGACGGGCAGGGGGACAGGGGTGCCTCCACCCCTCGCACAGAGCTGGGGGGTCAGACTCTGCTGGCACCGCTGTCCCTGGCACCCTGCCGGCTGCTGCCCTCGGCTGACCCCGCACGCAGGATTTTGGCAGCAGCCCTTCCCTTTCAGAGATTAAATCTTCCCCTCCGGGCTATGCTCTGCCAAGTGGAAAAATCCCAAAACAGGGCAGCTCGGAGCACAAAAACACCTCCGCCCTGCGGGCTGCAGGGGAGAGAACAGGCTGAGCTGGGAGACAAGGAGTGCCACGCACACCTCAGTCTGTCCCTGCTGGAGAATCTGCTTCTTCCCTCGTCCCAATCCCATTCTGGAGCCACATCCCACCTGGGCACGGCGCTGTCCCCGCAGGCCACCTGTGTCCTGGAGCCCCCTGAGGGGACAGCACACGGATGGAGGGACAAAGCTGCCCCGGGTGGCTGTGGCAATGGGGGACAGTGCAGGGGGATGTGGGATGAGTTTGGAAATAGCAGCAATTCCACGGAATTTTGGATCATTTAGGTTGGAAAAGCCTTGAAACACCAACTGTTTAGCCCTGCCAAGGCCACCACTGTCCCATGAGCATCCACGTGGCTTTGAAACCCCTCCAGGTCGTCTTGGGGGTTATTCCCGATGTGAGAAGGGAAGGCAGCATTGGGATATTCATTTCCCCTGGCCACGGCAGGGTTTACAGAGGAAACAGCCCCTTTTGGAGAGCTTTATTCCCAATTATCCAGCTGCCACGGCCTGCCTGGGCACAGCCAAGGCCTGCAGCCTGCAGAGGGAAGTGGGGCACGGTGGGCAGGAGCTGCCACTCGCCCTGGCATGCTCGGCTCCCCCCAGCTCTCCCCTCGCAGGGAAAAGCAAACTGTGCCCAAACTCTCCTTTCCCTGGCTGGTCTGTGCCCCTGCTGCTGCCCCCCCGGCAGGGAAGGAGCAGAGGCTGTTCCCTGGCACGGCTGACAGGAAGGACAAACTGACTTTCACGTCCGGGAGCAGCTTTGCCATATCTCGGGTGTCCTTTCACCCCGGCCAAAAATCACAGTCCGACCCGCTCTGACATTGGCATCACCTTCCTGCTTCCTGCCCCGAGCCCGGCTGTCCTTAACCCTCGGCGCGGGGTTGGATTTGGGAATGTTGATTCCTCCGGGCAGAGAGGAACCTAATCCCGGCTGGGCTGCGCTGCCAGCGGGACTGACGCGAGCAGCGACCCTTCCCAGCCCCGTGCTCCCTCTGGCATGTCACTGTCCCTCGCTGGGGGAGGGAAGTCCCCGCGGGGGGGGTGTCCCCCCTCCTCCTGGGCCGAGGTGTCACCGCGGCGATTTTAAGATCAAAGATCTGGGTGTCACCTCCGCCCGAGGTGACGAGCCTGTGCCATATCTGTGCCACCCGTGTCCCCCGTGCCTGGGGGTGACAGGAGAGCTCCGCTCCTGCCAGCACAGCCGGGCTGTCCCGACCTTTCCTTGCTGCTGCCCTCAGCCTCGGGGCAGGGCAGGAATCCGAGCGTGCCCACCAACGATAACAAATGCTAAATTAATCCGCTTTAATCCTAATCTCGTTTGACAGCCAGCTCCGTGCCAAAGCGCTGAGAGCTCCGGGACTGCGGGCAAATCCCAGGGACACGGAAAGGGCTCCGGAACCCGACACCTGCAGGGCAGGGCACAGGGAGGGGGCACGGAGGGGGTGGCAGCAGCGGTGACAGTGGCAGTGCCACCGGGGCCGGGAAGGGCACAGCGAGGGGAGATCCAATCGCCTGCAGGGGGAAAGGCACAGCACAGCCCCGGGAGAGGGGGTGACAGTGACCCCAGAACCTGGTGCTGCCGGGGGGAAAGGGGAACTGACCCCAGCCCTGTGCCAGGCTGGATGCCAAGGCACCGTCCTGGCTGTGCTGGGGGAATCCTGCCGGCCTGTGCCGTGCCAGCCTCGGGAGGGACTCTCTGTAGCTCTGAAATGCTGGGAAGGTGTTTCCACCTCTGACCAGAGGATCGCAGAGTCCTGGAATGGTTTGGGATGGAAGGGAGCATAATCCTCATCTTGTTCCACCTTCCACCATCCCAGGCTGCTCCAAGCCCCGTCCAACCTGGCCTTGGACAATTCCAGGGATCCAGGGGCAGCCACAGCTTCTCTGGAACTCCTCCCCACCCTCACAGGGAGGAATTCCTCCCCAAACCCAATCTAACCTGCCCTCAGTTCGCAGCAGGCTGTAAGGAATATCTGAACGAACCCCAAAGAACCCCAAACACCATGGGGTTTGGAAAACTGGGATGATGTAGCTGCCTCAGAGCAACTGAGATTCCTGAGCATGGGAAAGAGAAATCTGTGGGAAAGAGGGAAAAGTCTGACCCTGCTGCCCTCGGGGCTCTGAGCTGCACCTCAGTGACCGCTCGGGAAGAGATAAGGACACTGCAGTTAAAGCGGCAGCGGAAGGTCGCTGGTGGCCTGGGAAACGCAGGAACCAGCAGCTCCGAGGGGCTGCGACACCTGCCCGGGGAGAGCTCCACATTCCATGCTCCGTGCCAGCTCCAGATGTGCCGCCCTGGCTCCAGATGTGCCCCCCGGGCCCAGCTGTTCTTGTCCTCGGTGCTGCCCCAGCCCCAGCCGTGCAGCCCTGCCCCAGATGTGTGCTCCGGGCATTAAACACTCCCAGCACACCCCAAAACTCCCACTGAGCCCCCCAGTCCTGCTCAGGCTGTGTGTAACACCAAGCCCTTCGCTCCTGTAACCCTCCAGGCACATTTCATCCATTACATAACCACACCACCCAGCGAGGTTTCACCCCGCGGCGCCAGCAGGCTCACACTCTCACTTCCACCAAAAATCCCCGTGGATCAGCCAAACCCGGAGCAGCCAGGGCTTGCTGGCAGGGAGAGGCTCTGCCTTGCCCCGGGCTGGGTAAATTCTGCTCGCCAGCATTTCCTCCCGCGAGGCAGAGGCGGGAGCAGTGCGGGGTTTCCTGTGGTTGCAGCGTCTAATGAGGTTAACACTGTTTTTGAGGTTTAACTCTTCAACCGACGTGAGAAAGGAAGCCACGGGCTCTGCAGGGCTTTGGGAGGAGCAGAGGGAGCCGCGGGATGGATGGATGGATGGATGGATGGATGGATGGATGGATGGATGGAGAGCACTGGAGCATCCCTGGAGCTTTGGAATTCCCGACGCTGGGGATGTGCTGCCGGTGACATCCTCGGATGAGCTGGGGAGCAGCACGAGCAGAGAGGGTGACACTCAGGGCTGCTGAAAACAACCCCATTCCTTAAGGACTTTTCACTCCATGCCTCTGGGATCAGCAGGAAAATGTTCTTTCCCTGACAGCATCCAGGACTTTCCTCCAGCTCCCATCTCACCGCCAGCAACGAGACCAGCGATCCACTCGGGATGAGTTCAGCTTTGCCGGGGTGTCTCCAAATCCTGCCAGAACTCTGAGACACACCTTGCCCGAGGCTGCCTCTTTAAGGGATGCTGGGATTTCCCACCGCCTGACTCAGACTGGAAAGGAAACTCTGGTGCCCTAAGTAGGGCAGCCCGGCAGCCCTACAGCCCCACATTCCCCTGCTCACACCGCCGATGCTCTCTGGCCACAGCGGCAGGAGGAACTTCCTGGTGCCACATGTCCTGAGCAGCGCCAAGGTAAGGAATCCTTGCTTTCCCCAACCTCCAGCCCCCCGCATTGAACCCCAGAACATCCCAGCTGCTGCTCCTCACCGCTGCTCCTGTTTCTCTGCTCCTGGCGCAGCTGCTGGGGAAGATTCCACCTGGTTTGGGTTGGCACCATGGAATAGCTTTTCCCTTTATTGAATTCACGTTTCTTTAGCCCTGATGCACGAGGAGACTTTACCAGAGGTGAGAGCAAAGCCCAGCATCTCCAAACTGCCTCGTTCCTTCAGCATTGGATTCTGCAAAAGCCTCTAAATCGGAATAGAAACAGAAATGTGATTGCCAGAGGATGCAGAGCCTGTGATCCCTCGGAGAGCTGGGCAGATTTAGTGTTTTCAGCTCTTTCCATAAGACCCCAGTTGCACTTTTTAAATTTTTTTCTGACTTGCAGAAGGTTCGTGGAGCACTTGGGAACCGACAGCTTCTCTTTGTAGGTCAGGTAATAGGGAGGCACTTGAAATTTGACTCATTCGTGCTTGAGCAGCCCTAAAACCAAACCAGGTCACCTCACCTCGCACGAGAAGCACCGGAGCACTCGCTGCTGCTGGCGGCCTGGTTTGGGCTGAAAAACGGCATTTTGAAGCTTTTCCTGTGGACTCTGGCCTCTCTCCAGGGAAAACTTGCCATTCCTGACAGCAGGTATTGCAGGGGGCAAGGAGGGAATGGAGTGGGGGGCTCTGCTGGTGTTGAGCCCCGGGGCAGGTGAATGGGGGTGTCAGGGCTGGCTCAGGTCTGCTCAGTGCCCACCTTCACCCCCAGATGGGCTGTGGGGGGGCTGGGGTCCCCCCAGCTCCGGGGGGCTGGGCTGTGCCATGCTGGATGCTTCCCGGAGCAATTCTCCCTGGAAAAGAGCAATCTCCCCCCTGGAATTGCATTTCCCCACTCCTCACCTGTCTGTGCCTGGATTGCTGCAGAGCCATCCCAGCCCCACACCCCACATCCCGCCAGGCTGGTGAGGCTGGGATTCCCTCTGCAGTGGGGCTGGATTGTGGGAATGCTTCCAAAGAGGCAAAGGGAGCAGGGGAAGGTTTAAGGAGCTGCGGGATGCAGACACAAGGGTGGTTCCGTGGGGAGAGGTGGGAAGTGCTGGCCTGGGATTTTGGGGCTGTCTGGGAAGAGCCATTGCTCAGCCTGGGCAGGAGATGTTGGAAAGATGCTCTGGAAACAGGAATTTTCTGTGCCATAAAGCCATGTGGGATCATCCCAGGGATGGAGACTGCAGGATGAGCCCTCAGGACAGCAGCCCCACTGTGGCCACCTTTGAAGAGATTTTTTCACACGTTTAGCTGGAATTTCCCGATTTCCAGTGGGAGCTCATTGCCTCCTGTCCTGTCCCTGGGATGCACTGGCAGGAGTTCAGCTCCCTCATCTTTTCTCCCCATCAGACATCTATTCCCAAGGATGTGACCCCCTTGAGCCCCTCCTCTCCGGGCTGAGCAGCTCTCCCAGCCCCTCCACACTTCCCAGGCGCTCCTGACCCCCAGGGAACCTCTGGGGTCTCATTCCAGTGGGTCCGTGTCTCTCCCACCCCTGTGGGAGCTCTGAGCAGAGGGGCAGCACCCCTGACCCACCCACCCCACCTTCCCCGAGGCAGGGCTGCTCAGATTTCCCTGTCACAAACCCACCTTGCCTTCTCCCACCCCCTCCTGCTTCTCCTGCCCGTGCTGAAGCTGCTTTCCAGGAGGATTTTCCATCATTTTTTACCCCACAGACTATGCCACGCGTGGGCAGCGGCCGCAGCCCGGGCCATGGTGGAGTCCAGTGAGGCTTTGGTGCTCCTGCTCTGCTGTCTGTGCCAAGGTAAGTGACAGTGACCCAGCTTGGCCACCGCACTGACCCCAGAGCAACGCCCTGGTCCTACAGGGAATTCAGAGCGGGAATTCCAAAACTACAGCTGGGGGTTTGGGGGGAGCATTGCAGGGAGGTCCCTGCAGCACCTTCTCCTTCCCGCTCCATCCTCGGAGCTGAGGCACATCCAGGCTCCTGGCAGCCCCCGTGCTGAGCCCCGGGATGTGCCCGTGCAGACGGAGCTGGAGCACAGCCGTGCCCTTTCCAGGAAGGCCAGATGGAGCTGATAGCGGCTGCGAGCCGGGGCTGCGCTCAGCCTCATCTGATAGCAAAGGGCAGCGCCTCCGCCGCCCTAATCTTGGGGATCAGAGCTCTGTGGAGCGCAGGTTATTTCCCTGCAGTCATTTGAACATTAGAGCAAAACCTGAAATCGGTGAAACTGGCGAAACCGAGCTGATCTGATCTGCTGGGATGAGTCACTGGGGGCTGGGGCGCTGCTGCAGGCAGGGGGTTTGAGCACAGGTTGGTGATCCAACCGAGCCACAGCCTGCTTTGGGCTGGAGGGAGCTCAGAGCTCATCCAGCCCTGGACAAGGACACCTTCCACTATGCCCGGGTGCTCCTGGCTTGGGACACTGCCAGGGATCCAGGGGCAGCCACAGCTTCTCTGGGAATTCTATTCCAGGGCCTCCCCACCCTCCCAGGAACAATTTCTCCCCAGCATCACTCGTGACCCTCTTTCCCCATCCCCCGGGCTGCAAGGTGGCTGGGGCGGGTGTGATCCCCTCTGCCACTGCTGCCGCTGCATCCCGGGGAGCCAAGCAGCTCCCTGCGGAGCAGCACAGCCCACGGGCACCCCTCGTCCCGCGGGACACCCCCGAGCCCTCCCGCTTCGGCTCAGGTGCCGCCAGCATGGAGTGCCGGGGCAGCGTGTGGGTGGATCCCGCGCCGGTGGTGCCGCTGGGCTCCGACATCTCCATCACCTGCCGCTCCGCCCTGGGCTGCGGCTCGGCCCGCCTCGTCATCCTGCTCAACTACAGCCACGCCGAGGGGGATCTGCAGCCACTGGGCGGCAGCGCCGTGCGGCTCCGGCTGCGCGATTTCCGGCTGCCCTTCGGCACCGTGACCTGCTTCTCCCGCTGCGCCCACAGCCGCACCGACCGCCTGGTGTGCGGCACGGAGGTGCGGGCAGGCTGTGAGTACCCCTCACCCGCTGCTGCCGAGCTTTGAGGAGTTGGGGTTCAGCTCCTCCCTGCCCTCACCCCGCCTCATCCCCCCGCAGACCCTCCGGATCCCCCCGGTAACCTGAGCTGCGCCATCGCCGAGGGCTCGGAGCGCCTGCGGTGCGCCTGGGATGCCGGGCGGGTCACCCAGCTGCCCACCCGGTACAGCCTCCACCTGCGCAGGTGAGACCCGCGGGGCTGGCAGGGCTCGGTGGCAGCGCCGGGTGACAGCAGTGCCCCGGTTACGCTTCCTCCAGCTCGCGGTTTGTCACCTCCTGCCCGAGAGCCGCGCGTCCCACCGCGGGCTGGGCTCTGCGGCACAGCACGGATTCCATCGAGCCCTGGCACATGGCAGCAGCAGTTTGCAGGTGCTTAGGCTCTCTCCGAGCTGAAGAGAGGGTGAACCTCACGCTGCCCAAACCCCAAACCCGAAACTCCAGCTCGAAGCTGAAGCAGAGGCGCTGGCTGCTGCAGGGTGTGCCACAGTCCCGTCCTGGGGTGCTCCCTGCCACCAAAATCCCCATGGCACCAGCCTGGCATGTCACAGCCCATCCCGGGATGTCCCCTGTCACTGAATCCCCGTGGCACCAGCCTGGCATGTCACAGCCCATCCCGGGATGTCCCCGGCCACTGAAGTCCCCATGGCACCAGCCTGGCAGGCTTTCAGTTAATCTGACTCCTTTCAAAGACAATAAATCCCGTCATATGGAGGTTTGTGAAGAGAAGGGATAAAGCTCCTGCCTAAATTTGCTTGGAATCAAACCGAACCATACAGCCAGAAAGGAAGGAGAAAGTTCCCTTCCCGCCGTGAAAATGCAACTCCCTGGCAGCAGTGTCAGAACAGAAGGGAATGACTGTCTGGTTTCCTTCAGGGGGGACAACTCTGCGTTTGGGGATGGCCATGGTCATGAGCTGGGACACCTCAGCGGCTGGGGTGGCTGTCCCAGTGTGTGTGGGGCTGGGATGGGCACTGACAGGGCTCTCTCTGCTTCCCAGGGTGATGGCAGAGGATGAGGAGGAAGAGGAGGAAAAGATCTTCCCTGCAGACTCCCCAGTGCTGCTGAGGGAGCTGCGTAACGAGAGCCGCTACTCTGCATGGGTGTTGGCCAGCAACGCGCTGGGCTCTGCCCGCTCGGCCCCTCGGCACCTCAGCCTGCAGGAGCTCGGTATGTCCTTCCGTCTGTCCGTCCGTCCGTCCGTCCATCCATCCATCCATCCCTCTGTCCACCCTTGAGCAGCACAGTGTGCTGGGGCTGTGCACAGCCACTCGCACTGTCCTGTGGTGTCACTCTGGGGACACTCCTGAGCACAAGGACAGCCCCCACCCCACCCCACCCATTCCCGTCTCTCCCCGCAGTGGTCCCCACTCCCCCCGAGGCCATCGGTGCCGAGACGACAGAGATGTCCCCTCCCTGCACCACCACCCGCTGGAGGAGCAGGACGCGGCTGCAGGATGTGCACTGCGAGGAGAGACACAGAGCCACTGGCACCCCAACATGGCATGTGAGGCCCCCGGGACCCCAAAACCTCCCCCATTGCACAACCCCCATTAACAAGTCCTGTCCCTGCTGGAGACCCCGTGGGCAATGGGGATATTTGGGGTCATTCAAAACTCACCCCTCTGCTCTGGGGCCAGTGGGGAATGTGCACCCCCAGCCACAGGCAGCCCCCTCTTTTGGGGTTGGACAGGACGTTAAAAATATTCCCAAACGTTTTCTGCCCTGCAAGGAGAAGGCACAAAGTGCTCTGGGATGCTCAGCCACACCCCAGACAAAACTACACTGGGGCAGCTCCACCTTTGGAAGCATCCCTGGAAATCCACAGGAGCCCCCAAAATCTCCATGGTGCTGGAATCCCAGAGTGACAGCAGGCTGGGAGCTCCAGCAGTGTGTCACCAGTGTGTCACCAGAGGGGACAGTGTGGCTCCTGCCCGCCCCTATCCGCGCACAGGAGGAGGGCAGTGACCTCCCCGTGCCGGGGTGCTGGTGGCACTGGGGACACCCTGGGTGCCACTGGGGACACCCTGGGTGCCACTCCCCCAGCGCCCTGCTTCCCCCGCAGGTGGAGCCGTGGGACAGCGCGGCTCAGGACGGTCCCCGCTGGCAGCACGAGCTGCAGAGTGACACGCAGTTCGTGTTCCAGGCCAGGTGTCGCCTCAGCACCGCCCAGAGCCCCTGGAGCGCCTGGAGCTCTCCCTTCCTCTACAGCACCCCCGAGGCAGGTAGGCTCGGCCTCGGTGACACCTGGGTGGCATTTGCCAGCCCTGGAGGGATTTAAAGTCCCTGCGGATGTGGCCCTTGGGGACACGGGGCAGTGGTGGCCTTGGCAGTGCTGGGGATGGTTGAGGCTCCGTGGGCTCAGGGTTTTTCCAGCCTGAGAGATTCCATGACCTTTAGCGGCTTGCTTGCTCCCCCGGGCGGAAAAACCGCATCAGCCGAGGTGTCGCGACAAATCCCTGTCACCCCGAGCCAGCTTCCCCCGTCCATCCCAGCTGCTGGCCCCGGGACGAGGCTGGACACTGCCAGCTCAGCCACCCCGGGGTGCCCGAGGATAGCTGCGGGAAAGCCGGGATGTGTCACCCCGAAAATCAGCAAAGCTGCCCTTTTCCATTTCCCCTCTCAGCCGCGGAGCCCCCGGCTAGGAGGGGCTCCTGGAATGGCTGCGGGTGGCTGGGAGCCCCGGTGTCCCCCCGGTGTCCCCCCGGTGTCGCAGCCGTGTCCCGCTCTCCCCCCGCAGCCCCCGCTGTCCCTCCCGCGGTGTGGCGCCGCCTGGGCCAGGCTTTCCCCAACGGCAGCCGCGAGGTGACGGTCTTGATCAAGGTAAGGCGCTCCGGGGCAGCCGCGGGGAATTTTCGGCTCTGCTGCTCCTCCCCGAGCAGCCGGAGGTGCCGCCCTGCCGAAAACCGAGGGGATGGCAGGAAAATGCCACCCCAGCTGCAAGCTGGATCTCTCCAACCTCGTAAAATGTCACCCAGCCGAGGGGACAAGTGTCCCGGTTGGGTGTCTCGGTGCCAAACCCCACCAATCCTGTCCGTGTCCCCCTCGGCAGCCGCTGGCAGCCCGGGATGCCCGCGGGAGGATCCTGGGCTATGCCGTGTCCGCCCTGAGCCCCGAGGGAACGGCAGCGCTGTGCAACACGTCCGGCACGGCGTGCACCGTGCTGGTGCCGCCGGCAGCTCACACCCTGCTCGTCACCGCGCACAACTCCAGAGGGGCTTCCAGCCCGGCCAGCATCGCCCTGAACTGGGGGGAGGCTCGGGGAGGTAAGGTGTCACCCCGCCAGCTGGAGGGACTGGGGTTTGTCAGGATTGCAGTGCTGGATTGTGAGAGGGGAAAGCCCTGGCAGAGCTCTGCCCACTCCATCCTCCAGACCAGCCCAGCAGCCCCTGGAGATGCTCCACAGCTGTGTATGGAATCCTGGAATGGTTTGGGACAGAAGGGACCTTACAGACCATCTTGTCTCACTGTGCCACTGCAGGGACACCTTCACTGTCCCAGGCTGCTCCAGCCTGGCCTTGGACATTCCAGGATCCAGGGGCAGCACAGCTTCTCTGGGAATTCCATCCCAGCCCTCCCCACCCTCCCAGGAACAATTCCTTCCCAAGATCCCATCCATCCCTGTCCTCTGGCAGTGGGAAGCCATTCCCTGTGTCCTGTCCCTCCATCCTTGTCCCCAGTCCTTCTCCAGCTCTCCTGGAGCCCCTTAAGCACTGGAATCTCATTTCTTCTCCTCCTAAGGCTGCAACAACCAACTTATTTTTAAGTTTGCACTGCCCATGTTAACAGGCAAAGCAAAGGGTGCAACTCCTCTGCTCCCTGCCCCCCAAAATTGCTCCTGCAGCCTCCGCCAGCCCCCAGAGCAATCTGGGTCCTTGCAAACTGAAAAGGAAGGGGGAAAAAAATCCTTTCTTAATCCTTTCAGGCTCCCTGTGCCCTGGGCTGTGGTTTCCCCACAACCACGCTTTCCTGATTCTGAAAAATGCCTTTTTGAGTGAGCAATAGGAGGGGAAAGTCCCATGCAGGCTGAGGACAGAGACATGACTAAAAAGAAACTGAAGAGAAATAAGGTGGAAAAAACTCTAATCTCTCACGTTTATCAGAACTGCTCACGTTTCTTGTAAGAAACGGCAGGTGAAGCATTTCAGGGACATGACAGAGCTGATGATGTGTTTTTTGGGATGCACGTGCAGCACAGAGCTGCACATCTGGCTGGACATGAGCACAGCTGGCCAGGAGGGCTGAGAGCAACTGGGCAGTGCCAGTCCCAGGGTGGGCAGTGCCTGTCCCCTGTGCTGGCATTGCTGGGGCACCTAGATAATTCTGTAAAATAGATATCAATAGATAAACATCGATTTTTATACTTATTTTTGGTATACCCACATTTTGGTTTACACACCCATATACAGCTGTCATATTCTATCATTTCTTGTTTATCCTTCAATTTTTAAACACTTCCAAGAAAGACACATTTATCATTTCTTGTTCACCCTTCAATTTTTAAACACTTCCAAGAAAGACACATTTATAATTTCTTGTTCACCCTTCAATTTTTAATCCCTTCCAAGAAAGACACATTTTTCCTGGGCTTGGCTGACTCTTCCCAGTCTCCAAAGCCGAGGTTGGGGTTTCTCCCTCTCCCCCTTTCTCCACAGAATTCCCAGCTCCAGAGGCCTTGGAGCTGAAGCCTGAGAACCAGAGCAGGGTGCTGGTTCGCTGGCAGCCTCCCCAGCACAGGGAGAAATCCCCGCTCTGGTTCATCCTGGAGTGGTTCTCCACCTCCCAGCACGGCCAGGAGGAGCAGTACTTTTGGGAAAAAATCCCACCGCAGGAAACACACACCTACATCCGAGGTGAGACATCCCAGGAATGCCTGTCCTTGGTGCAGCTCCTAGGGACATTATACATCCAAATTAGATTACAGGGGTGGCTTCATGGGAAATTGAGTCCCTGTCTGCTTGTTTTGGGGGTGTGAGGCTGTGAAGAATCCTTGGGGAAGAAGGAGGATGGAGGCAATTGGAGATTTGAGGGCAGTCAGAGGGATTTGGGTGAAAATCATGGGGAAAGGAGAGGATGGGGAGGGAAGGAAAACGAAGAAAAAGTGAGCTGGTGAGTCAGAAACACCACCAAACCCACCGAGGCCAATCCATCTGTTTTCACCCCTCCGTAACGACCCCCTGACCAAGCCCGGAGCCTTCAGAGCAGCTTAAATCCACATTTTGAGGGCAGCTCTGGTTTTTCCCAGCAGGGGCAGCGGCGGGAGCGGCTCGGAGCGCGGCGCTGTACGCGGTGTACCCCGAGGGGATCAGCCAGCCCAGCTCCAGCCCAGGTGAGCCTCGAGAAGCTGCTGCTCCTCCCCACAGCCTGCCCAGGTCTGGGGATTCCAGGTTTGGAAACAGGGTGAACCCTTCCCACCGAGCAGGGGAAAGCAGGATAGGGGGTGAAGTGAAAAAAAGGTGAAAAAATGAGGGTTTAATCTATCAGACCCTCTCTTTAATGTATTTATTTGCATTATTAATGTATTTGTGTCAAACCCTTCTCCAGCTGGTCTTTGCTCCCCTGCACAGACCTAACCCACCCAAAACCACATTTCCCTCCCCAGATGCACCAGGAGAATTTTTGTCCCTTTCTGTGACAGAAAGGTGAGGCTGCTGTTTGCCTTTTCACAACAAAACGGTGCAGATAAACCAAAATATAGAAAACAGCTTTTCCAGAGAGCAAGTGGCCAAGCCACAGCCTGCCCTTCCTCCCTTGGAGTGAGAACCATTGGAACAGTTTGGGTTGAAAAGGACATTTTCAATGGGATCAGGCAGCTTCAGTGCTGGAAATGGTTTTGGAGAGGAGCAGGAGGCAGCTGGCAAAGGAGCATCATCATCTCCATCCCTGGGGTGGCTCTGGGTGTCCTCGGGAGCTGGGAAGCTCCTTGAAGATAAAGGACATGATAAACCATGGAGTCAGAGCAGGGCTGCACAGAAATTATCACAAAATTCATTCCTATGGGGTTGAGGCACTTTGGGAAATCACAGAATCCCAGACTGGTTTGGGAGGGAGGGACCTTAAATCCCACCCAGTGCCACCCCTGCCATGGCAGAGACACCTTCCACTGTCCCAGACTGCTCCAGCCTGGCCTTGGACACTGCCAGGGATCCAGGGACAGCACAGCTTCTCTGGCACCCTGTGAAACAACCTGTGGGTGCTCATGAGAAATGGTGGAGCTCCCCAGGGGCACTAAATTGGTGTTTCAGGTGCTGAGGAGAGGGATGTGCAGGGAAGGTGTTTTGTACTTGGGGAGAGGTGTTGATCAATACCTCACTGAATTGGGTCTCTGGGAAATAAGGACATTGTGTAGAGCTGGAGTTATTAATTACTTCAGGCAGCTTTTCCCATCACACCATGATTTATTTTTCTAAAAAAAAAGTAAAACCAAGCCAGGGCTTCTGTCCATCCTCTAAACGAAGTTCCATTTCCCCATTTCTGTCACAGTTCCTCCAGAGGAGCCACTGCTGAGCAGCATCTACAGGGAGATCCCACAGGGTAAGGAGAGCAGCTCAGCCCGGGCTAGCCAAGCTTTCTCCTGGCCACGGGTGGGAGTTTAACCCAGGCAGCGCCTGGCAGGGGGAATTCAGAGCTCCCAGACACTTCGGGGAGGTCAGAGCCAAAAAAAGGACGTTTTCACTCTTTAATGACCCCCATGGAGGGAAGGCTGTGGTGTTTAATGGATGAGTAGCTTCCACATAATGCAAACCTGCAGTTTTGCTCTCTAACGAGGCTTCAAACACAATGCCCAGGACAAGTGGGAGGTGGCAAACCCAGGAAAATATAAACTCAGCCTGCCCAAGAGACTGATCCCATCTCCTGGTTTGAAGCAGGGGTTTGTTTGAGCATTTCCCACCCCTTGCTCTGGTGATGCCTGCCTTGCACACCCCCTGGTGAAGGTCACCTTGTGATCTCTCCCAGCACTGAAACCAAAAGCAAAACCAGCCCAAGCTGAGGATTTCACGTCAGCAGTTCTGGCAGGTGAGGTAGGAAATGGTGACTGCCTGAATCACTGAGCCCCAGGCATGACCTCTTCTCTCTCCATCCCTTTGCAGACGATGACATCAGAGTTTTTTTGGGACTGAGCCTCAGCCTGGTCGGATTATCAGTTCTTTCTGCAATTGTGATGTTTAAAAAATCAGTCAGGAAAAGGTATTCCTTTCTCCTCCACACGTTTTTTCTTATTTCCAAGTCATGCCTATTTTTACTCTGCATTTTTAGTATGTAGAAGAAATATAAGATTCCTTCTGGGATATTTTCAAATCAACTACAGAGTCCTTTTCACTGCAGCCTGAAGGCAAAGTCACACATTTATCAGATTGTTGCATGAAAGCACATTTTGTGCTCTAAAGTAAGGCAGAGACCAACAACAAAAAAAGTCAAATAAACATGGAATTGGTGAAATTAAAGAATGGGGGATGCAGAGTTTCCAAGCTCCCCTCAGAGGCTGGATGTACTTTGTGTGCCACTCCTGCCAGGACAGTGTCATCATGAGGAATATCTGAACAATCAAATGGATTCACATCTGGGGTTTGGTTTTTCCCTTTTGGTGAAGGGTTAAGGCCACCATGGTGTCCCTCTTGCCCAAGTGGCTGTTTGAAGAGTTCCCCCACGTGGAAAACAGCTCTGCAGTGAAGTCACTCCAGGTAAGGGCAGAGTTATCTCCTGGCTTTGCTTCGTTTCGGATTAAAGTTTGGGATCACACCGTCAGGGAATTGTTCAGATTGGAAAATCCCTCTGAGATCATGGAGTCCAATCATTCCCTCAGCACTGCCAAGGCTGCCACTGCCCCATGTCCCTAAGTGCCACATCCACAGGGATTTGACATCCCTCCAGGGGTGGGGGTTCACCCACACAGCCCTTTCTAGGAAGGAATTTTCCCTAAAATCCAACCTGAGCCTCCCCTGGCACCACTTGAAGCCATTTCCTTCCTGTTACTGGGGAGAAGGCAGCTTGCTCCAGAGCTAGGAGAAACAGGGATGGGAAGAGGGATAAGCTCTAAGGGACTGGGAAATGCTCAGGAAACCTTTCCCAGGCATTTCCAAGGTGTGTGGGAGGCTGGATGAGCTGAGGTCTTTAAACCTTAATTCCACATGTTCTGTATTCCGTGGCCACAGCTGACTGGAGCTGGAAGTGACCTTAAACTCCATCCCATTCCATCCCCACCATGGGCAGGGAATCTTCCCCTGGGCCAGGTTGCTCTGAGCTCCAGTGACAGCTCTCCTCTTTACAAAATTTGCCAGTTTGTTACCTCATCCATCATTTTTCCCCCAGGACAAGGATGATTTCCCCAGTAACACTCTCCAGCAGCCATTCCTGAGCTCCGGCGATCCCGGAATTCTGCAAATCGAGGAGATGCCGGCGCAGGAGGAGCAGCAGAGCCCGGCCAGCGGGAGGAAGCCCAGGCAGGAGGTGGCTCAGCCCCCGAGGACAGCAGTGCCACCCAGAGCCCCAGTCCCAGAGCAGCTCGGCGCCTACAAGCCGCAGCTCTCCGACGGGAACGCTCTGGGATACGTCGCCGCGGGAATTCACCCGACCCAGCCGCCGGCGACCCCAGAACCTGAGATGGCAACCTTCTTTGGGGACTACACCAGCCCTGGGCCCCAGCTGTGGGAGCAGGAGGGAGCAGCGCCCCAGGTGTGCCTGCTGGAGAAGATCAACCTCATCCTCAACACCAGCCAGGCGTTGCCAGCCTGGCCAGGACTCGGATCCTTCCCGGAGAACCGCTGGGAGCAGAGACCGCCCAGCGATGTCCCCGAGCAGATGTTGGTCCCCGAGGAGCTGCTCTCCTGCCTGAGGTCCACCAACAGGGAGCCTGTGGATGTAAAGCCCCACAAAGCGTGGGAAGGCTGTTTTGAGGGAAATTGGGATTGTGGATAAAAGCCTGGAGCAGCGACCGAGGCAGTGTCAGCACTGGGATTGCCAACGGCAGAACTGGAGAGAAACTCCACTTTGGAATTTTGTACTCTTACTCCACGGAATTCTTGCAGCTGCCAGGAAAGCCCAGGCCAGTAAATCCCAATTTTAACCTTACCTCACACTGGTGGAAGCAAAATATCCCATAAAACTTGGATTCCTGGAATGCCAAGCAGGTGATCCTGGCAGGATACAGTATCTTCAATTATTGCTCCACACCATTCTCCTGTAAATGTTTGGAGTATTTAACTCCTGAATTTTTGGATCATTTCATTCCTGAATGTTTGGATCGTTTAATTTCTGAATGTTTGGAGCATTTAATTCCTGAATTTTTGCATCATTCAATTCCTGAATGCTTGAAGTACTTCATTCCTGGAGCTGATTACAGTTAAAATGGGTTTTAAAAAAATCCCTCAGACTTCCTGGCAGAGGTGTGGAAAATATTTTCGGGTTGCTCCTGGTGCACCAAGGAGGATTTATGCATCACACAGGGGTACCCAGAACATGGAATATTTTCTGTATTTCATTTTCCTCCCATTCTCAGTAAAAACCCATTCAGCTAGAACAAGCCTCCATCGCCTGCCAGGCTGATTTCAAATCCCTCTAAATTGGTCACTGGCCAAATCCTTGCCTCTGGGGAAGGGATTTATCATCTCACAGCACTTTGTCACCCCTCAGCCTCGCTGTGGGAAGGGCAGTGTGGCACAGAAAAATGGGATTTATCAGCCATGTGACCAGGAATTTGGATCTTCCGACATCCAGAAGGTGAAACACAGGAATCTCCTTCCTTCAGCAACCATGAACTCATTCACAGGTTTTCCTGGAAGTTACAAAACGTTCCCAAATCATTTTTATTTCCAATTTCCCCTTGGCACTGTGAGCATTTCTCTATCAGCTGTTGCACAAATGGATCAATTTAATTGTTTATCCTGAATACTCCCAAACCATCATAGTTTGTGCTGTGCTTGTTTCCTTCTGCACCCCCAGAAAAAAGCTGATCATTCCAGAGGAGCAGAAACCTGCTGAAGAGGGAGGAAATCAAGGGATTGTTGTTCCAAAGCAGCAAACAGACACAGAAATGTGAGTGCAGCTCGGAAGGGAGTCTGAAATTAGTGAGTTCTGCCTGTGCAGGAAGGAAACGGTACAAGAACAGCCGCAGACCTTCGGCAGCCCCAGGCTGAGGTGGGGACAGCTTTTTTTTTCAATGTCCACATCCTGAGCCTTGCGCTGCCTCTGTCACCTGAGCTGCCAAACCTCGAGGGCGGAAAAGCTCATCTGGGCAGGAAACAGGGCTGGCTTTGCCCTTCAGGGAGTTCTGGGGTGGATTTCCAGCCCCAGAGGGATCCCTGCACGGAAATGTGCAACACGAAGAGCATAGCTGCTCCCAGCCCATCCGACCTGGCCTTGAGCACTGCCAAGGGCTGTGGCATCCCAAAAATCAGATCACAAAGTCACTCTCAATCCATTTATTTTAACGTCTCGAGGTTCCCTCCCTGCCTCAGATATCACACACTCCCTAATTCTCGATATCAGGGGTTTCTATGCCTTATCTTAACCTTGGTTTCACTGATGGCAGACAGATCCAGTGCCAGCGATTCCCACAGGTTGTTCACCAGCTCAGGGATGAATTCCATGATTTTCACAACTCACAGAGACTCACCATGGTGCTGTTTCATCAGCACCACAAAACCTCACTAAAAAAAGGTCTTTTTGTACAAAGGAAGAAGGGAACAAATTAAAAATAAATAAGAGATGGGGTGCAGACAGTTCAAAGCTGCAGGGGATTTGGAGAACTCAGAGCCATCCCTCCTGCTCTGAGCTCCACCCGTCAGAGGCTGTGCCTGCTGGGTGTGTCAGGTGTGAGCTCGAGGTGCAAGGAGCTCCCACCACCACCACCGATCAGCCAGGGACACCTCCCTTGCTTCAAACAGCAGGCTCGGAAATCACTGAAACCAACACAAGAATAAAGAAATGATAAATAAACCTTACACATAATAAATTATGCATTCAGTGTGATTCTGAATTGCAATTTTAAACCCTTCATGGCACTGCTCTGGCCCTGTTCCCATGCAGGAGGACGTGGAATTCCTTCTGGGTTGAGGCTGGCAGCACAGAGAGCTGGCTTTGGGCTCAGCTTAGTCACCAACCGACAGCCTGACCTTTGCTTCTTGCAGAGCCCAGGTGGTACCAACTCCTGCAGCTGCTAAAGCCTCAGGAATCGAAAGCCAAAAGCACCCTGAACGGTTTGATGAGTGCAGCAGGACCAGGAGATCATAGAAACACCCTCTGAGTAATCCTGGGCTGCAGGGTTTTACTCTGTGTTTGCACTCACAGCCTACCCCGAGCTGGAAGCTCTGCAAGGCCTGGGGTGTCAGTAAATTGTGGGAGAGGTGGTGGCAGATAAAGCTGCTGCAGAGGCTAAAATTGGGTGACAGACTCGAAGGTGTCACAGAGCTCAGTAACACCCCTAGACCTTCGGGGATTTCTGAGAGAACCGACTGAAGATCGAAGCCCAGATTGTGACCAGGGCTGGTGCAAAGCTGCAAAGAGGTGCCTGGGTCAGCAAAACCCTTCTGGAAACGTGGCAGGGCCAAACCAGCAGCAGCTGGGACAGCCTCGCAGCAAATCTGGGAATAATCACTGAAAATGAGGGGATTTGGGGGAGTCTCTCCCAGCCCTGAGCTTCCCTGAGGCTGGGTTTGGGGAGAGGATGAGGAGTCCTGCATGGGGCTGAGCTCGGCGGCAGAAACTGAAACCAGGCTGGCGTTTCAGAGCAGAGGCTGTGGTTTGGGTCTCGTCAGGCTCCCAGTCCGTGTCAGCTCCCAAATGTCAGCTTCCCAGGGCAAATCCCTCGAGAAAGACACTGGGAAAGCCATGGGAGCAGCGCTGGGGTTAAAGAGCAGAGCTGAGCTCATAAAACAATTTGTTTTTTGGATAAAAAACAAACCCCAAAGGTGATCTAAGGGGGGAGATTTTGTGATTGCTACTCACCAAGCCTTGCCTGAGCAGAGAGGAATCGTTCTTGCCACAAGAATATTAGAAAAAGCCACAGTTTGAACCTCTAAAGGATACAGATGTCGACGTATTTTGTGCATCATCCGATTTCCTCGAGCAGCACTGCTGGACCCAAACCCTCCCTGTGGATCCTTCCTTGGCTCGGACAGAAGTTCAGAAGGAAGCAGAACAATTGTGTTTTCCACGCTGAGTGACTCATTTCATCTTGCTGGGGGAAGGCAGACTCAGTGAGAGTCGCTGGCACAGGCTGGGGATGGAAAACCAGCAGGCACCCTGCAGGGAGGGATTGCTCACTCTGCTGCTGCTGCTGCTGGGGTTCAGCACTGCTGGGCCACACATCCACGGCTCAGCTGCCAAGGAGGCTGAGATGAAGAAGAAAGTCAACCAGAAGAAAGTTATGGAGCTGCTGGAGAGATTCCAGAGGAACCCATGGAGCTGCTGAAGGGCTGGAGCCAGGCTGGGAGAGCTGGGAATGTTCACCTGGAGAGGAGAAGATCCAGGGAGAGCTCAGAGCTCCTGCCAGGGCCTAAAGGAGCTCCAGGAGAGCTGGAGAGGGACTGGGGACAAGGGATGGAAGGACAGGACAGAATGGTTTCCCACTGCCAGAGGGCAGGGATGGATGGGATATTGGGAAGGAATTGTTCCTGGGAGGGTGGGGAGGGCTGGGATGGAATTCCCAGGGAAGCTGTGGCTGCCCCTGGATCCCTGGCAGTGTCCAAGGCCAGGCTGGACATTGGGTTTGGAGCAGCCTGGGACAGTGGAAGGTGTCCCTGCCATGGCAGGGGTGGATGGGATGAGCTTTCAGGTCATTTCCATCCCAAACCATTCCGGAATCCAGCATTCTGTGACTCCCCATCCCCTCCTGTCCTCACTCCTACGGCTGAGGCTCTCCAGCTCCCCGAGCTCCCGGAGGTGACACCAGAGCCACCAGCAGCCCCTGGCAGTGTCCCCACCCCGCACCCTGGTGTCCCCACAGCCACCCCGAGCCCGACAGGGTGCCGCCGGGGCTTTCCCAGCGCCTCGCTGCCACCCGCGGGGGACAACCGGCGACTCGGGACTCCGCTGGGCACCGCGGCGGGCACGGGCAGCTGGCACAGCGTGCTGAGCTCCGCTGGCACCGGACAGCCTGCTCGGGCTCTGCTCCTGCAGCCCGGGGGGTCAGGAGGGAGCTGATTGCAGAAACATCGCCTTTTCCTCCTGGTTTGTCGCTGCCGAGGGGTTTCTCCTTTTTTTCTGGAGTCTTGTGGTCAGAAGAAGTCGATGGAGGAGGAATTGTAGGAAAAAGCGGAGTTTGGGGCTTAGAATTGAGGAAAGGGGGAAAGGAAAAGAAAAAAGAAAAGAAAAAAGAAAAAAAAAAAGAAAAAAAAGAAAAAAAAAGAAAAAATAAAAGAGAAGAGAAGAGAAAAAAAAGAAAAGAAAAGAAGAAAAGGAATAAGAAAAGGAAGAGGTGAGGAGGAAAAAAGAAGGAAAAAGGATAAGAAAAGGAAGAAGGGAAAGGGAAAAGGACAAATAAAAATAAAAAGGAAAGAGAAAAATAATTTTAAAAGAGAAGGAAAAGGAAAAAGACAAAGACAAAGACAAATGCAAAAGAAGAAAAGAGAAAGGGGAAAAAAGAAAAAAGGAAAATGATGAAAGATAAAATATAAAGGGAAGGAGAAGAGCAGCAAAGAAAATCGGGGCAAAAAAGCCAAACATTTTTTAAAGGGAAAAGAAAGGAAATAAGAAAAAAATAGAAGAAAGAAGAAAAAAAAAAAGGAAGCAAGAGTGTTTTACAGAGGGTGATGAGCTGGTGATTTCCTGCTGTCTGTCACCACGACACAGAGCTCTGGTCACCTGAGCCACCAGCTCAGCATGGTCCCTGTGAAATGCCCTGGGTGAGGCAAACAGCCCCATTCCTGTGATGGCAGCGGAGCCAGGAGTGAACATTCCCGGGAAATCAGCGCAGGCAGGAGAGGTGTGCATGGAGGAGGATTCGGCAGGAGAGGTGGGATTGGATTCTGCAGAGCTCCGGGTGGTTTCCTGGTTTTGATCCATCCCAATCCTGCTGTGGTGGAGTGGAGCTGTGCTGGGAAGGACTCTGGAAAAGGGGAAGAGCCACGGGAACTGATGAAGGCAGAGGGGAGACAAGAGGTAAAAAGAAGCTGTTGATATTGGGAATTTCGGGGGGTACCAGCTGCCGGGGCTAATTAACGGCAATTAATTAACGGCAGCTCCGGAAAGGAGCCCGAGTGATGCTCCAGGCTTTGGGAGGGAGGAGAAGCAGTTGGAGACTCAAAGGCAAAATTTGAGACCCTTGAGGATGCAAATTTTCGTGTCCCCTCGTTTGAACAGCTGTTGAAATAGCTGTGCTGAGGTGTCGGAGGCAGAAAAAGCTGATCGTAATCAGTCAGGAAAATCGAGTTTATGCCATTGATTAATTGCTAAATGCCATTGAAAAGAGAAGGAACAATAATAGCAAAATACTTATTTGTTAGAAGCTCTGTGAAGTGTGGCAGTGGGTTGTGGGAGAGCTGAAAAAAGGAGAGAAAGCAAAAATCACCTTACAGAGAAGGTAAAATAAGAGCAGATGTATATCTGGACAAGCACCTTGTTCCAGGCAAGGGAAGCTGGGGTTTTCGTCTCTTTTCTCTTTTCTTTTCTCTTCTCTTTTCTCTTTTCTTTTCTCTTTTCTTTTCTCTTTTCTCTTTTCTCTTTTCTCTTTTCTCTTTTCTCTTTTCTCTTTTCTCTTTTCTCTTTTCTCTTTTCTCTTTTCTCTTTTTTCTTTTCTCTCTTCTCTTCTCTTTTCTCTCTTCTCTTTTCTCTCTTCTCTTTTCTCTCTTCTCTTTTCTCTCTTCTCTTCTCTTCTCTTCTCTTCTCTTCTCTTCTCTTCTCTTCTCTTCTCTTCTCTTCTCTTCTTTTCTCTCTTCTCTTCTCTTCTCTTCTCTTCTCTTCTCTTCTCTTCTCTTCTCTTCTCTTCTCTTCTCTTCTCTTCTCTTCTTTTCTCTTTTCTCTTTTTCTCTTTTTCTCTTTTTCTCTTTTTCTCTTTTCTTTTCTCTTTCTCTCCAAGGCTGTGGGGTGACCTGGGTGCCACCATCGTCACAGAGCCTGAGAGGGAATGCAGAGAGCAGGAAAGATTCCCTAAAAACGCAGCCAGTGTCAGTAATCAGCTCTGTGTAAGATTTGGGCACAAACAGTGTTTTCGGTGGGTGGAATGACTGAGATGTTCCTCTTTCCATCGCTCACCAGCCTGTTGTTCCTGTGAGTTCCTGGAACCCCCAGAGGAGCTGTTCTAGGAGAATTGGGGTTGAAAGCCAGCTCTGGAGCTGTGGTGCTTCTCAGCTGCTTTCCTTCCCGAGCTCGGGGGCTGCAGTGACAGCCAGAGTCCCTGTGGCACAGCCAGGGGGCACAGAGTGGCCCTGGGACTCTCCAAATTTTGGAGATGAGGCACGAGCAGGCACAGCCTGGCACCTCACAGACACCTCCAGACTCCCTGCACCTCCTGCCACAGGACAATCAATGCCCTCTGTATTTCTGTACCCAGTTTCCCTCATTGCTGTGGAATATGGGTTTTTCCCTGTTATGTTTTTCCCTGTTATATTTATTTTTCCCTGTTATATTTATTTTTCCCTGTTATATTTATTTTTCCCTGTTATATTTATTTTTCCCTGTTATATTTATTATTTTTCCCTGTTATTTTTCCCCTTTATTTCCCCTATATCTCAGCTCTGAGCTGGAGGTTGTTCCTCAGCAGTTCCTCATCCTTTACTCCAATCACACTCTACAAGGTCACATCTTCAGCACTTCCCCAGCTGCACCTCTGACTAAATGACCCCAAGTGAGGCTGTTTTTTGCCCCTTTCCGGGGTGTTTTGGGCAGCTGTGCTGCCAGCAGCAGGCTGTTCACACAGCAGGTTATTGGAAGGCAGAGCATTTCCCTGAAGAGCCCCGGAGCTGTGATTGCTCATCCTGGCACTAGCGAATCACCTCCAGGAGGCACTGGGCGAGAAGTTTCGGGTGAGCTGAGCCACTGCTGCAAGGCTGAGCAGCACAGCCTCTGGCTTTCAATAAAACACGGGGATGGTCATTAGAAATACCTCAGGAAATGAGCATTTGAGATTATCTGAAGTGGTAAAGTAGCAAAGTAATAAAACGCAGATTTGTATATAAAATCCCCGATTTTTAGGAGCTGATAACCAGAAATCGTTTCTCTCCAGGGACCAAAATGCCATTTGCATGGATGGTGCCCTCAGCGATTTTGTTGGTGCTGCACTTCACAGCAGGTGAGAAAGAGGTGTTTCCTCCTACAGAGCGATTAATGAAGCACTCAGCCTAATTAGGGTGGGATTTTCCCAGCTTCCCCTCCCAGTGCCACTGGAGAGCAAAGAGTTGCTGACAAATTCTGCAGGGAGTTATTTGGTGGAGCTGCTGGGTGTGTGAGAAAACCACCCCACAGAGTGTCCGCTGGCATTTTTAAATCCCCAATAAAAGCAGTTTTTACCTGGGGCTGTGCTGTTTTTGGGGATTGGGAGAGATCCCGTGGCTGTTGATCCCAAACTGGGCACATCCAGGAATTTCTCCACATCCAGGGACACTCCTCCTGGAGCACAGCATGTCCTGGAGGGAAGCTCTGGATGCCTGTTGGAGTTCGTTTTCCCATTTTCTCGCAGAATCCTGCAGGAAGGGGGCGGTGAGCGCCAGCAGAGCTGCCCGCGGCGCTGCGGGAGTGTGCGACAAGGGGAACATGACAGCCAGCACCGCCTGTGCCATCCGGCGTGGCACCAACGTCACCCTGTCCTGCCAGCTGGGCGCCGCCAGCTGCTGGGCAGCGATTTTCCTCAACAACTCGGAGCAGATCCGAAGCTGGGGTGGCTCTGTCAGCAAAACCTTCCTGGTCACCACCTACGGCAAGCACACCTTCAGCTGCAAAGCCATCTGTGACAAGACAAAACTGGTGTGTGGCGTCGATATCCGCTGTGGAAGTAAGGAAAGTTAGTTCTTGGTTAGTCCTGGTTTTTAAAGCTTCCCTGTGGCACCTCTGAGCCACCTGGGGGACACTGGCAGGGGTGGCTTTGTGCAGGACAGGGGGAGGCTGGGAGGGACTTTTCCTGTTGGAAATATTCCTGTCTGGAATTGTTATTCCAGCTCTGTTGTTCCTCAGGGGAGAGAGGTTCAGTAAACCTGCCAGCTCGGGGCAAAGAGCATCCTCCCTGCCAAACATCTCCTGAAGTGTCTCCACCACCTTTAGGGAAGGAGCACTGCAGGCCAGGCTGGGTGGAGCTCTGAGCAGCCTGGCCTGGTTGAAGATGTTGGACTGAAAAACCTTTAAAAGTCCAGCTCAGACCAGGCTGTGGTTGCAAAACTGACAGGAATTTGTGTTTCAGACCCTCCAGATGAGCCCAGGAACGTGTCCTGCATCCAGCAGGGGACAGGGGGACATCCCACCTGCACCTGGGACAGAGGAAGGCTCACCTACCTCCCCACCACCTATGGAATAGAGTAAGCAATGAGGATTTTATTACAGGTCCTGTAAACGGAATTAACACCTAATTTCACCCTGGAGGGGATTTCTGACCATGCCCTGCTGCAGGGAGCTCCCTCAGGGTCCAGCAGACCAAAAGGGTGTCCCAAGCCATCCCTCCGGATAGGGAATTGTCCCCACCCACCCAAAATTCACCTTTCTTGCTCCACAAAAATGTAACCAAACCTTTCCTTCACTCCAGGCTCTCCAATGGCACCGATGCCTTTTGCTTCCCAGAGGAAAATCCCAGTCAGGGGTTTGGCTCTCAGGCCCTGAGCAAGCTGGATTTTGACTCCAATTACACCGTGGTGGTTTCTGCCTCCAATGAATTAGGAAATGCCTCTTCCCAGCCACTCACCTTCACGTTAATGGACATAGGTAAAGATCCACTGCCCACCTCTCAGTCAGCCCCAGCCCTCTGGGAAAATCTGAAAACATTCTGGGCACTTTAAACCTCTTGGAAAAATCATCCATCCAGCCTACAGCAGTAATCCCATTTTCCACCTAACCCCCCATATTCTGTGCTCTCCCTAAGCTGTTTCTTTCTGTTTGCTGCCAGTGAAGCCACATCCTCCCAGCTTTTCAGTGGAATTTGATAATTCTTCTGCCACCAGCTGCACCTTGTTGTGGCACCATGAAGCACAAGCCCAGCACTGCAGGCTGAGATATCGACCCCTCAGCAGGCTCTCCTGGAGCTCGGTAATCCTCCTGGGGGAGAGGGAGTTAGGGACCTGCTGGGGAGGAGAAGCTCCAGGGAGAGCTCAGAGCTCCTGCCAGGGCCTGAAGGAGCTCCAGGAGAGCTGCAGAGGGACTGGGGACAAGGGATGGAGGGACAGGACACAGGGAATGGCTTCCCACTGCCAGAGGGCAGGGATGGATGGGAGATTGGGAAGGAATTTCTGCCTGGGATGGAATTCCCAGAGAAGCTGTGGCTGCCCCTGGATCCCTGGCAGTGTCCAAGGCCAGGCTGGAGCAGCCTGGGACGGTGGAGGTGTCCCTGCCATGGCACTGGATGGGCTTTAAGCTCTCTCCCAACCCAAACCATTCCATCATTTCATTACTTTAAGTGGCAAAAGAAACATTTTGCTGGGTGCTGAGCAAATCCCTCAAACAGAGATTCCATTATTGGCATATAATCAATGAGGGATTCTTCAGGTGAAGCACTGAAAGCCTGATGATTCCTCACATCATTCCTTGACTTACTAAAGCTGCCTCAGATCAGAGATTTCCTCCTGTTTTTAAAGCTGTGTCTGGCTGGGCTTCACCTGGGCATTTCTAACCCAACTTCCCACTGCCTACAACTCCTTTTCCCTTTCTCCTCGTGTTTTTTATCCCCACTGAAGGTGGAAATCCTCAGCAGGGAGACATATCACCTGCAGGGGCTGGAGCCTGACACAGCCTACGAGTTCCAGGCGAGCTGCAAGCTCCTCCCGCGGCGAGGGCTGTGGAGCGACTGGAGCAGCAGGCAGAGCACAACTCCAGCCGCAGGTAAGGCAATCTGCCCCAAAACTGCTCTGCAGCCCGCGGGAAACTCCAGCTGCTGAGGCCAAACTGAGCTGGGTGGTTTGGTGGAGAATCTAGAGCCAGACCCGGAGCCAAGAGAGAAGTTTCTGTGGGAGAAAATTGCTTTTTTTAACGAACGGGAGGTGAAGCTGTTGGTGTTCCTCGTGAAACAGGAATTTCCAGAGCTGGCTGAGAACAGCTGGAGGAGCTGGAAGGAGATGTAATTTAAGGTCTCATCCAACCCTCCTCACTCTGTGATTCTCTGATCTCCTGGCTGCCGTTTTTTGTGAATTACTGGGAGGTTGGTGCAGTTCTCACTCAGCCCATCTCCCTCTGCCGCAGCAGCACTTTCTGTAAGGAGCATTGATTGACGAGGGAGGTGTGAACTTTTCCTTGCCTCCCCCACCTTCCTCTCGGCACTTTTCTGCCCTTTCTCGTCGCACCCTGAGTTTGTGGTCATCACCCCCAGAGCCAGCCAGGGGGAGGATGAGAAGGTTTTTAGCTGATCAGGGAGCATTTTCTGCCCTCACACCAGGGGAGGCTGCAGATGAGAAGCTCTGAGTGCATCATCACCACTCTGTCAGAGCAACTCTAGTTCTCCACGAGTTGTCTCACTGCAAACCCCAAAATTGCACCTTTCCAACGAGAAATTCCTTTTTTTCCTGCATCTTTTAGTGCAAACTGCTGAAATCCTGCCTTGCCCATGTGGTTGATGAGCTTCCAAAGCCAGGCTGGAGGGCAGCAGATGCAATCCCACCTTCTGATTTCTCTGCTTGGAGCTCTCGAAGGGATGTGATGAGTTTGTGCTGCTCAGGGACCTTGAGGGGCCAAGCTCTGTCACCTCCTGTCACCTCAGCTTTCCTGACACATTTATCTCTGGATTTTTGGGGGCAAATCCACCAGCCGGAGCTTCCCCTGAATATAAAGCTCCCAAATTATTTTGGGAGGTTTATTCGAAGCATCAGGAGTTTCCAGTGGGAATTGTGGAAGGAGCTGGGTTTTAAGCCACCCCAGACATAGGTTTGTTTGAAACATCAGGAGTTTCCAGTGGGAATTGTGGAAGGATTTTGGGTTTTAAGCCACCCCAGACAAGCTGTTAAAGGCATTTATTGCCTAGAGCCAGACAGGGAAATCCTGCAGATCCCACCAACCCCAAGGACCTTCACAAGCCTCCAATTGATGCAAATTCAGGAGCTAAAGCAGTGCCTTTGATGTGTGGCTTTCCCTGGGATTACCGAGGGCAGGATGAAGGCAGCAGCAGATCCAAACCCCTCCTTGGATTTATGGCTCATTCTTCCGATTATTCCCATCCTAAACACAGCCAAACAACACCCAACGTGGGCTATCACCTCCTGCAGCCTTGCAGGGGCATTTTAAAGCTTAAATCATGAATTTTCTCAGGGGTTTTACCTACTTTTTAAAGCTGAAATCTCAATTTTCTCAGGGGTTTTACCTACTTTTTAAAGGTTAAATCTGAATTTTCTCAGGGGTTTTACCTCCTTTTCCTGCCCTCGCCTTGTTTGTTGGCTGCAAACCCCAGCCATTCCCACTGCTGCCCTTTTCCTTCCCCTCCAGTGCCAACTGGGATTTTGGATGTTTGGTATCGCCAGCAGGATGTGGATTCTGAGCACCAAAACCTCTCCCTGTTTTGGAAGGTGAGTTCAGCAAAACCCCAGCAGGGGCAGCAGCTTTCCTGCCCTCCCAGGGAACAATTCCTTCCCCAAATGGAAGGAATTGGAAGGAATTGCAATCCCACATTGTAATTTTTCTGCTCAGAGCTCACAAAAGGATGTGATGAGTTTGTGCTGCTCAGGGACCTTGAGGAGCCAAGCTCTGCCACCTCCTGTCACCTCAGCTTTCCTGACCCATTTATCTCTGGATTTTTGGGGGCAAATCCACCAGCCAGAGGATGGAAAGCATGGGATCATCTGTCCCTGTGTCCTGTCCCTCCATCCCTTTGTCCAAAGCTCCTCTCCAGCTTTCCCAGCTGACAGCATTTTTGGGGTCTGGAGGGCAGAGTTGGGGGCCAAAACCCCACACAGAATTTGGGTTAAACCCCTCCAGAGTTGGGTAAAAAATTCACTGTTTTTCCCCCCACACCAGCAAGAGCCCCAGTGGGAGTGAAAGCAGAAATTCTCATGAGATTCTGTGACCCCAGAGGTTGTGGCTTTAACTCGAAGACCTTTATCTTGCAGCACTTTCTTTATCAGAAGTGACTTCCTGCAGCATCATTCATAAAACAGGGTAATAAACTGCATTTGGGGTTTTCACAGCAGCTTCAAAGCCAAAGGCTGAGCCTCAGCACAACATCCTGTGAGAAATGTGCTCTTACTACCAGCCAAACGCCAAAAAATGCCAAAAAAAAAAAGGGTTTAAAATTTAATTTCAGCAGGTTTTCATAGTGGTTCCAGCTCTGTCTGTGTCCTGAGGCACTGCCAAAGCACCAGGAACGCTGCAAACATTTTGGTTGGTGCCTCAGGCTTTGTTTTGTTATGACAAAAATCAGCCAAACTGAAGAATTCATGTCACAGAAACATCAGGAAACTGAAACTGGGAGTACAAGTGCAGAGGGGAGCAAAACCCAGGGTGTGGTGTCACCCAGACCTCAGAGATGTGTGTTCTGAGTGCTTCCAGTTCAATAATTCCTTATCGTGGCTTGAAGTAAAATCCAAGTTTTCCCTCCAAATCAAAACTTGCTCAATTTGACAAATCCAGCTGTGTTGTTAATAATCTTTTTTTTCCCCACCTGGTGAGAAGTGTGGTTTGAATCTATCTGCAGGGCAGGAAGTGTTTCACTGTCCCCAGCTGGGCTGCTGCTGGAAAAATCAGCACCTCACAGAGAAGGAGCTTCATTAAACTGGAATTAAATGGGGAAAATAGATCATGGAGTGGTTTGGGTTGGGAAGGACCTTAAAGCCAATTCAGTGCCACCCCTGCCATGGCAGGGACACCTCCCACTGTCCCAGGGTGTTCCAATTGTCCAGCCTGGCCTTGGACTCTGTCAGGGATCCAGGGACAGCCACAGCTTCTCTAGGAATTCCATCCCAGCCCCTACCAGGGAACAATTCCTTCCCAATATCTCATCTGAATCTCTCCACTTCCACCCTAAAGCCATTCCCTGTGTCCTGTCCCTCCATCCCTGTCCCCAGTCCCTCTCCAGCTTTCCCACCCCTTTGTCAAACACACTGACAGCTGCTCTTTCCCCCACAGGCTCTGAGCAGGTCGGAGGCAGGAGGGACAATCCTGGGGTACACAGTGACCTGGGCAGGCCTGCAGCACGGGGAGCTCCCAGAACAATCCCACCACACCACCCAGACCAGCTTCTGCAGGGTCACCCCCAGGGTGAGCCACAGGGTCACTGTCACTGCCCGCAACTCCCGGGGCAGCTCCCCCCCTGCTGCCGTCCTGACCCGCCTGGGCAGCCAGGGTAAGCTTCTGCTGCTCTGGATGGCTTGCAGTAACTCCAGGGCTCTGCTGTGTGCCACAGACCTGCAGCTGTTTGGTCCCACAGCGTTCTGCTCATCCAGGGCTATCCCAGTGGGATTTGGGGATCTGCAGATCTGATTTTCCCTGTGGTGTTATCCAGCTGAGCACCCCCAGTTCTGAACACCCCAGAGGGGCTCCAGCCCTTGGGACATCCCCATTCCTCCTCTGGAATCACCCCAGCAGCCCCACAGCCTGTTTTGTGGCTCCATCTCCAGGGTGTTGGGATCTCCTGGGGTTTGGGGTGGCACAGCCAAGCACTTCTGTGGGTGTTCCAGGACAGAAGACAACAATGTGACTTTTCCTACCAGCACAACCCTCACCCTTCCACGATCACCTTTTCTTTACTTACAGTTCATTTTCATCCTTCCCATGGTGCCAGAGTGGGTGAGACCCAGTAAAACCCAACCATCAAACTTTATTTTTTTAACTTCAGGCTGCGATAGCTTTGTGCTGACGGTGGTTTTTGTTCTCCCCTGCCAGATCTGCCCCCTCCCCAGCGAGTCTCTGCCGTGGCCCTGGGCAACAGCAGCATCCTGGTGAGCTGGAGCCCCCCTGCTGGAGCTGCTGTGCCCCTCGGGGGGTACGTGGTGGAGTGGGCAGAGTCCCCGAGGGACCCCCAGCTGCAGCCCCAGCGCTCCTGGGTGAAGCTGTCACCTTCCCACCTGAGCACGGTGATAGCAGGTAGGTGCCACCCTGGGCTGGGCTGTGAGGAGTGCAACAGCTTGGTTGGAAAGTATTTTAGGCAACAAATCAGGTCTGAATTTGGCCTCCAAGGCTAGGTTGGAGCAGCCTGGGGTAGGGGAATGTATCCCTGGGGCTGGAGGGGCTTTAAGGTCTCTCCCAACCCAAATCTGGGATTCTGTATTTCTATATTTCTCTAATTTTTACTAAAATCACTTCCAGGGATCCAGGGCCAGCCACAGCTTCTCTGGGAATTCTGTCCCAGCCTCTCTCCACCCTCCCAGCCAGAAATTCCTTCCCCATATCCCATCCATCCCTGCCCTCCAGCAATGGGAAACCATTAATTTTCAGATTAAAGCCTACTAAGACTCTGCTGAGATGTGTTGATCAGAGAAAATTTCTTCCCCTTCTGTATGAAAGATCTACCAACAATCACAAGACTAATCTCAGATTTAAGCTGCTGATGCAATATTTCTGCCCTGACTGCAAATGCTTTAACCATCAACTCCCCAATTTTAATTTCTCTCTCCAGAGCACATCAGAGATCATTTCTGCTATCAGATCCACGTGTCTGCACTTTATCAGGACAGAGCTGGACAGGCAGCATCCGTCAGGGGAAACTCCACAGCCCAAGGTAAAGCACAGCAATGCTCTCCCAGGTGCTTTTAAGGCACCTGAAGCTCAGCTCTAAAGCCAGCCCTGTGTCCTGCAGCCCCAGCGGTTGGACCCCAGATGTTCACAGCCCCCTGGGCCAGTGGTGTCCTGGTTTCCTGGCAGGAGATCCCAGCTGCCCAGCAGAGGGGCTGCATCACTGCCTACCACATCTACCTGCAGAGGAGGGACGGGCAGGGCCAGCCCCAGCTCTATGGTGAGTGCCTGGGGCTGGAAATGCTTCTCCTGCTGCCTTTTCGTCGCTGAAGGTCTCCTGTGGGGTCATTCTGAGTTGCTTTCAGTGTGGAACTATCAGGTTTCTCCCTGCTGCTTCCTTTCCCTCCTCCTCTTATTTTTTTTTCCTCCTCTTCTTATTCCTCTTTTATATTTTTCTTCTTTCTCTTCCTCCTCCTCATATTCCTGTTCTTCTTCCTTCTCCTCTACTTTTTTTCCTCTTATTCTTCTTCCTATTCCTCCTCTAGTTCTTCTTCCTCCTCTTCCTTTTTCTCTTATTCTTCTTCATATTCTGTTTCTTTATTCCTCCTCCTCTTCTTCCTTCTCTACTTCTCTTTCTTCCTCCTCTTCTTCTCTTTCTTCCTCTCACTCCTTTTTCCTCTTATTCTTCTTCCTCTTTTCCTCTTATTCCTCCTCTTCTTCCTCTTCTCCTCCTCTCCTTCTTCCTCTCCTCCTCTTTTTCCTTTTATTCTTCTTCCTCTTTTCCCCTTATTCCTCCTCCTCTTCTTCCTCTTCTCCTTTTCTCCTCTTCCTCCTCCTCCTTTTCTTCTCTCCTTCCTCTCCCTCCTCCTCCCCTTCCCAGCTTTATTCAGAGCCCCATTCCAGCTGACCACAGTAAAATCCCGTGCCAGGCTCTCCATTTCCATCCCGCTTTTCCCTCCAGCCGTTCCTGCCGGGAAAGCTCCTCACTCCCTGTACATCGCTGACCTGGAGCCCGGGGAGCACCACGACCTTTGGATGACAGCGGTGACAGCAGCCGGGGAGGGACCTCGGGGCAACAGCGCCAGCGTCTGCCTGGAAAGTAAGGAACCCTCGCCAGGGCGGTCCTTGCCCTTGGATTTCCCTTCTCCACAGCTTGGGAATGCCTTTCCTGCTCCTCTTGAGTTCCTGGAGCTCTGCAGGCATTCTGAAGGTCGCTTGGTGTTCTTCAGTTGCTGAAGGTTTGTAGTTTCAGCTGGTCTGAAGATGTGGTGTCTCTGCCGCTAAGCTCCCAGTTCTGTGCTGAGATGTTTCCTCGGAGCTGAAGGGTGATTTATTCAAGGAGCACAGAAAGATTTGGGGTTTTTTCCATCTTTTTGGTGGAGCTGAATGGTGGCTGCTCTGCATTTCAGGTGCCAGGGGCTGGGTGACTCTGGTGCTCATCTGCAGCTTCTTCATCCTCTCAGCCTGCGTTTGCTCTGTGCCTCCAGCGAGGAAAGTGTGAGTGGATCCCTCTGGTGTGTCCCAAGAAAACTGGGATGGTTAGAAGGGATTAAATCTCAGACTGGTGTGGGTTGGAAGGGACCTTAAATCCCATCCAGTGGCACCCCTGCCAGGCAGGGACACCTTCCACTGTCCCAGGCTGCTCCAAGCCCCATCCAGCCTGGCCTTGGACATTTCAGGGATCCAGGGGCAGCCACAGCTTCTCTGTGTA
>NW_028147825.1:0-54818 GCF_008360975.1 Lichenostomus cassidix
CCTCGCTCTCTCCACCATTCGGGTATTTCCGGTAGCACCTGCAGAAGCAGACTTGCGCTGTCCGTTTTCACTGTAACCTACTTATTAATCTCCTCGTTATTAGCGCCCTATAACAGAGCCCCTGGGACAGGCGGGGCTAAGGCACGAGATGTTGCGGGCGCTGAGGCAGAAGGACGGACGGGATCCACAACCTACAGCGCTGCCTTCGCGGCACCTTCGGAAGCGCCACAAACCTTTTGTCACATAATAACGTCTGATATTGCGACAAGTATACGTAGCAGTTAAGCAACCGCTCTCTCCTTGTGCTTTTTCACTACTGTAATGTCCCCGTGCGGGGTGCGCCGTTCCCGGAGGCACCGCATTGCCGCTTAACGTAAAGTCCTCTCATCAAGGACGTACCCAAAACCGAATAAATAACTATAAACACTACACTCGATCTTAGCCAAACGGCCGAGCGGCGATGACAATTTCCTTCCCCCACTCCCGGCGGCACCCCGCTCGACAAACACACACCTCGCTGTCTCCCCCGCGCCGCCCCGCACCTCCTTTCCAACAATTTAGAGACTCTTTCCCGCTGTGTTCCCGCATTGTCAGCACATGTTTCTGAAGCACTGACCCGAAATCACGGCGGTGCTCTGTGTCTCTAATATGCATCACCCCGCCGCTCTGGCCGGCCGCGCGGGAAGCTCGTGAGGCGCTGGGAGCTCCGGGAGAGGCGGAAAGGCTCGGGAGCTGCAGGAGTTTTTTCATGGATTCTCGGCGCGGCCAGCGGGGCCGGACAGGCCGGCAGAGGCACGGCGAAGGTGCCGCGTTCGGGCTTTTCGCCGCTCGGACCATGCGGTTGGATTTGCCGAGCCGGGGCTGAGAGGAGCTGCGGGGATAAATGGGGAAAAATGGATAAAAGGTCTTTTTTCGGGGACCCAGGAAAGGCTTGAAACCCCATTTCCCCCCCCGCGCCCCCCGCGCACCGAGGCCTAAACTCTGAAAATCCCCCAATGAAGCTCTCAAGATGCCATTCGCGCCGCTAAGGAATCGAGTTTGCATGACCGACCTTCATCCGCCATGATGGCGTAGATCGCTGCGCGCAGTGATCTAATTTGCATGGCCGGACCTCGTTTCCCCAGACGCCATTCATGCGGGATTGTGCTCTAATTTGCATGACCCCGCCCCTTTACCCAGACCGCAATTCGCGCCGCGTTTCATTTAGTTTGCATAACCCCGCCCATTTTTCCCCAAGATGCCGTTCGGGCATGAGGTAATGCCGATTTGCATAACCCCACCCATTTATCCCAGGATGCACTTCGGGCATGAGGTAATGCTGATTTGCATAGCCCCGCCCATTTCTCCCAGGATGCACTTCGGGCATGAGGTCATGCCGATTTGCATAGCCCCGCCCATTTCTCCCAGGATGCACCTCGGGCATGAGGTAATGCCGATTTGCATAACCCCGCCCATTTCTCCCAGGATGCACCTCGGGCATGAGGTAATGCCGATTTGCATAGCCCCGCCCATTTCTCCCAGGATGCACTTCGGGCATGAGGTAATGTCGATTTGCATAACCCCGCCCATTTATCCCAGGATGCACTTCGGGCATGAGGTCATACCGATTTGCATAACCCCGCCCATTTCTCCCAAGGTGCACCTCGGGCATGAGGTAATGCTGATTTGCATAACCCCGCCCATTTCTCCCAGGATGCACCTCGGGCATGAGGTAATGCCGATTTGCATAGCCCCGCCCGTTTCTCCCAGGGTGCACCTCGGGCATGAGGTAATGTCGATTTGCATAGCCCCGCCCATTTCTCCCAGGATGCACTTCGGGCATGAGGTAATGACGATTTGCATAGCCCCGCCCATTTCTCCCAGGATGCACTTCGGGCATGAGGTAATGCCGATTTGCATAACCCCGCCCATTTCTCCCAGGGTGCACCTCGGGCATGAGGTCATGCCGATTTGCATAACCCCGCCCATTTCTCCCAGGATGCACCTCGGGCATGAGGTCATGCCGATTTGCATAACCCCGCCCATTTCTCCCAGGATGCACTTCGGGCATGAGGTCATGCCGATTTGCATAACCCCGCCCATTTCTCCCAGGATGCACTTCGGGCATGAGGTAATGCCGATTTGCATAACCACGCCCTCCTCCCCCCAGCCGCCGCAAACCCCGCCCATAGCCTCCTCATTTGCATTTCCCTTACGAGGCGCGGCTCGGGCCCGGCCCGCTCTGCCGGGCGGGTTCGGGACAGCGGGGGTCGGGGGATCCCTCGCCCCTTTCTGGGGCTTTTCGGGGGCGGCAGAGGGACCCTCGGGGCTGCGGTAAGAGCAGGGGAGGGGGGAAATCCCGGGGAGGACACGGGGAACGTCCGAAAATCCCCCAAAATTGTCGCATCGCCCCCAAAATTGCTGAGGAAACCGGGGAGGTTCCGGGGGGGCTTCAGGGAATTTTCCGGCTTTGGGGACTCCCGGGATCTCCTAGGTCACCCCCAGGACCTCCCGGCCGCTGCCGAAGCGGCTCCGATGAGGTTTTGCACCTTTTTTTACCTCACAAATAAACGAAATCCGTGTTTTTAAAAAGAATCGAGATCTTTATTTGCGTCGTAGCAACATCCGCGATCGAAGAGCTGCAAAAACGAGACCCGCGCGGCTCCCCGCCCCGCTCCTCACCTCCCTCACGGATTTATTTGGTAAAACTGCCCTAATCCCCTCCCCGATTAATTTAAACAACAGTATTATCCTTTATTTCCCTCAGAAAAAGTTTAAACTCACCCGGAAAGCGGCGAAATCACGGAGTTTAACCCAAAAAGGTGCGCGCGGGAGGCGCCGCCATCTCGCGGCACCTGCGAGGGGAGAGGGGAGAGAAGCACCGCCGCCCGAGCCTGGCAGCCGCTCGGGAGGCGGAGAAGCGTTATTTCAGCAGAAAAGGGTGGGCGATAGTGCGGGACAGCTTCGGCACTTCCCACTATTTCGGATTTTAATCTGTTTTTAACCAACCGAAGGTCCCTGGCGGGGTTGCACCGTGCCCGGAGGCACCGTATTACCGGGACGATGCGCGTAGCGCATGGAGTAAGCTCCGACTCCAACTACCTAGCACTAAAATTCGCTTAATATAACGATCACTCACCGAGGACGTACGGTATACTACACTGATAACAACAAATACTAAACGTAACATTAGCCGAAGTGCCGAGAAGCTATGCCCGTCCCGTTCCGTGCACCCGGCCGGACCCCGCTCGCCTCACGCACAACTCACGGCGACCTTTTCTCCATCCTCCAGCTCTTTCCCAGCTCTTCCCGCGTCCTTTCCCTCTCGCCTTCCGCCCTTTCCGCCCGCGCTGCTGGGGCGCTGAGCCTTAAATCCCCCAAAAATTCGGGACCGCGCCTCAATTTCCCGTGGGGCCGTTCACTGAGCGAGTTCTGAAATTTGCATAGCCCCGCCCATTTCTCCCAGGATGCACCTCGGGCATGAGGTAATGCCGATTTGCATAACCCCGCCCATTTCTCCCAGGGTGCACCTCGGGCATGAGGTAATGCCGATTTGCATAACCCCGCCCATTTCTCCCAGGGTGCACCTCGGGCATGAGGTAATGCCGATTTGCATAACCCCGCCCATTTCTCCCAGGGTGCACCTCGGGCATGAGGTAATGCCGATTTGCATAACCCCCCCACCCCCCCCACCCCCCCTCCCCTTTTCCCCCCCACCGCCGCAAACCCCGCCGACAGCCTCCTCATTTGCATTTCCCTCACGAGGCGCGGCTCGCGCCCGTCCCTCTCTGCCGGGCGGGTTCGGGACAGCGGGGGTCGGGGGATTCCTCGCCCCTTTCTGGGGCTCTTCGGGGGCGGCAGAGGGACCCTCGAGGCTGCGGTAAGAGCAGGGGAGGGGGGAAATCCCGGGGAGGACACGGGGAACGCCCGAAAATCCCCCAAAATTGTCGCATCGCCCCCAAAATTCCTGAGGAAACCGGGGAGGGTCGGGGGGGCTTTAGGGACTTTTCCGGCTTTGGGGACTCCCGGGATCTCCTAGGTCACCCCCAGGACCTCCCAGCCGCTGCCGAAGCAGCTGTGATGAGGCTCTGCATCTTTTTCACTTTACAGATAAACAAAATCCGTGTTTTTAAAAAGAATTGAGATTTTAATTTGCATCGTAGAAACATCGGCGATCAAAGAGCTGCAAAAAAAAAAGCCGTGCGGCTCCCCCACCCCGCTGCTCACCTCCTTCACGTTTATGTCATAAAAGTGCCCCAAATCCCCTCCCCGATTCATTTAAACAACATTAATATCCTCTATTACCCTGGTATAAATCGGAACCCCCCTCAGAAAGCGGCGAGATCCCCGAGTTTAACCCAAATAGCACGCAAAAGCACGGGGGAAGTGCCGCCATTTCGCGGCACCCTGCGAGGGGAAGGGAGGAGAGAATCACAGCCGCCCGAGCTTTGCAGCTTCACAGGGGTCGGGAGAGCTGCTGTTTAGCTTTAACTATGGATAATCACGTTCACTTGGATTTAAATGTGTTTCTAACCGACCAGAGGTCCCCGCCGGGGGTGCACCGTTCCCGGAGGCACCACAATACCGGGACGAGCGCGGAGCTGCTGGACTGTGGTGAGAGAAATCCAAATACCTGTCCTATTTTCCTATTTTCCTATACTCACTTGAACATGCAAAAAAGAAAGAGTTGCCCCAAGGATACTGTCAGTGGGAGGTGGTGATGGGAAAGCCCATTTTTGAAGGCATTATCCACAGCCTGAAAAGTGTGGATAGGTGTAGCTTTTGGCATCAGCTGGGCTGCGGCCGCAGTGCAAAAAGCATGTTGTTTGGTCACAAAAATTTCTTTTTTTTTGGTGGGTTTTCCTGAAAAATGTCTTGTAGCCTTCTGAGCTTTGCTTTGCAAAGCACTGAATCATTTCAATGGTTCTGCAGAGACATCTGCCTGGAATGTCCTGGCTGTCCCGGTTCAGCGGCCTAGGGTGGCGTGAAGGTGGTGCTGAAGATGCCAATCATCACCGGCCTGGATAAATTTTGGCTGCGGGAGCTGCCAGCAGCAGGCTGTTCAGAGCCAGAGCTTGCCAGGATGGCAAGACTGTCATTGTTGCAGTCCCCATAGTATCCAACGTGAGTAGTTGCAGAGCTCTCTAAAAGAAGTGTGCCATTTGTTATGGTTTTGGGCCCAGTGGGTCTAAGGTGGCTTTTATTAAACTGGAGAGCTGGATTTTTTAGTCCTACTGAGAGAGTTCAGCGTCACCTTATTAAGCAAGGAAAAGCTGCGTGGTAAGTGCAGACTGATGCAATTTATTTTCGCTTATTACTCCCCATGATTCCTTTAATAAATAAACTCCTAATGAAAAGTGTGAATGTGTTAATTATTTCTCTGTTTGATCAGCAATAGAATGCATTAGTAAACATTTGTGGGAGAGGCATGGGGAGCAGCAGAAGGGAAAAGGGTGTGGGAGACAGAGCCTGGTCCCAAGGCGGGTTGCTGGCGGTGGCATAGGAGGGGATGTCAGAGAGATACAGGTAAATGTCTACAGGGTGCAGAGCCCCAGGTTAGTGCCTCTGCTGGGGGAGTGAGAGCGTGTCCAGGACAGGTGGGGTATGGAACGGTGAGCCCTAACCGGGATGGGGGGTGAACCCGTGGGACACGGGCAGAGTCCTGGCTACCGTGTGAATTGTTACCACACAAGGTTAGTGGAGCCGAAGGTCACCCCAGGAGAGGTGCAGCCCCCAGTCCCTATTGCTGAGTCCCACCACAGGCTTACAAAACCAGGATTTGAGCTCCAGAGCTGACAGGTGTTGTGTTGTCCAGGGCAGCACTTGGCACCACAGGGCTGTAGGGGGCTGTGGAGCGGGTGGGGGGCCGTGGCCTGTTAGCTGAAAGGAAGGATGAGTGAGAGGTATTGAGGGCAGTGGGTGATGCAGCCCCCTGCATCCCAGAGTGCCATTGAAAGCTCCCCCTTTCAGAGTGTGCCTAAGAACATCTGCTGTGTAATCTTGTGCCTGCAGGAGGAATTTTTGCCAGAGCAGCTGTGTCTAACCCCAAGGTGAACCTATATCCCATACGGACCTAGGTAGGATCTGGGCTGGTGACAGCCGTGGTGTAGTTGCCTGTGGTCCCCCAGAACCCAGATTTGAGGTCAGAATTTGCAATTTTTGTAATGTAAGAAGGGGTAGCACCAAAGCCAGAAGTTTTTATAAGTTCAAAGTGTGTCTGTTCAGCATTGAAATGGATACATACTTGATCAGGAGAGTTTTTTAATGTATTTTGTTAGATTTTACAGACATGGGGAATTTCTTTGAAGGCATAGAATTTCATTTATTTAGTATTGTTTGTATTGTTTGTATGAATACCTGGAGGTTTTCTACAGCTACAGAGCGGCATCTCGCATCTGGATTTTGTTCCACGGTGAGGCAGAGGGAGAAGCAGCACTTCCCAAATTCTTCTGGAGCAGTGCTAATTGCAGTCCTTTAAACATGCATTAAAAAGGCCACATGTGAAATGGGAAGAGCAATTACGAAAAGAGGAAAAAGAAATGTTGAGCTAGGGAGGTGTTGCCATTTTTCTGCTGTTCCTTTATGACAGTGATCTTGTAGGCAGTAAGAAAAGTATTAGGATTTGAATAATGGAGGGTATGAAATGGACCTAAAGTGTAGGTAAGGAAAGGAAAATGTTATTGTAAAATCTTCCTTGGGGCACCATGCAGATGAGGCAGAGAGAGAAAGAGTAATGTGTGTCCTGCATAAGCTTGTCCATGCAAGGCCAAAGCAGAGAGAAGATTTTAAAGTGCAAACACAAGTGTTGTGTATATAAATGAACCAATGAAAGAGCTTAACTTATAAGGCAGGATGATATATAGGACAGAATGTAAAAAAAGAATAAATAGATCTATTAGCTGTTCTGTACAAACTCTAATCAGATATTAGATATTAATGTAAAGAGAAGTTTGATATGAGTAGATGTGTATGGTTAGAGTGTAGAAGTCTGATGTGATATTGAAGTGTCAAAATGTACAAGTTGAACATTGTAAATATGTGGCTTGTGTCTTAGCAGAGGTTCCATAAGTGTCAATGGATTTGTAAGTATTTTCTCTATAATAAGTGCAAATAGATATAATGTAAATAGATGAGTGTAAGTATATAAAAGCTTAGGGGGTGGGAATAAGAACACAGTTTTGAGAAAAGGTTTTGTTGTATCACTTCATAAATCCTGGAAGATTTCCGTTTCTCGGAAGGTCCAAACAGTAGAATGTTTTTCATAGAGTGCACAGACCGATGCAGCCAGAATCCAAAAGTGTGCAGATTGTCACGGGCATAAAGAAAATCCAAAAGCCATAATTTTCATGTTGAGGAAAAGCACTGGAGTGTCCTCACATGTAGAATTTTGAAAAAGCAACCTCCTTGTCTGGAAATTTCACATTCTAGATACGGAAAAAAGCACCAGGCTGCCAAACACAGCAGGGTGTGGTGACAGTCGGTCAGTTTGGAGGTATGGCCGTGGGTGATCTGGTGCCGGGGCAGTTAGACAGCAGGGTGTGGTGACAGTGGGTCAGTTTGGAGGTACGGTCGTGGGTGACCCGGCGCCAGGTCAGTTAGCCGGAGCGCTTTGATTATCGTGGGTGCATCTGCTGCCACCAGTTACCTGGGGAGTTCCACTGCTGCTGGGGAGTTCCACCGCTGCTGTCATTGCCACCACGGGCCTTGGCCTCGTCCTGGCTCAGAGGTCGTTCTTCCTGGCTTTTCTTTGCTGCCTCCCCAAAGTGCTGCTGCCTCCCTCTCCACCCTGCCCTGCTGTGGCCAGCTGCAGCGTGCAGAGGGTGTTGTGGCTGTGCTCTGCCGGGTTCCCTGTGTGGAAGCAGAGAAGCTGCAGTGGTGGCAGCATCAGTCCTTGCAGGAGATCCTGCATTCATTGGGGTCAAGTGGCTGTCTTGACAGTGGTGAAGATTCTTGAGAGCTCTTATGCTGTCAGGTACTCCCCAGAGCGTGTCCTCGAGGTAGAGAGAAGGAGATGTGGCCACGGTCGTTGCTGTGGGGGAAGAAGAGATTTGATGTGGTTATTGTTCTCGCTTCCTTTAATATCAGTGGTGCAGTATTTCTATAGATGTGGTGACCTGAAGCAGGAGTTACAGGTGTTGTTGTGGGTAGTGAATAATTGAAATGAATGTAAAGAATGGATTGTTATGATTTCTATCAGTATAGCTTGGTGTTCTTAGTCCCACAGCAGGTTTGTAAAAGGTTCAAACAGTCCTTTTTTTTTCCCAGAAAACCTGACTGAGTGGAGTGAGGTAACACAGAGGCGATCTAGTGTATCTTGAGGCTCGTTATGAAGTGTTGTCAGATGGTTTTTACGATGTGAGGAGGCATTTGCCACGGTGTGCAGGTCAGAAGGGTGGAAAAGTTTGTTACGTGTGTAAAAGAGGCACCGTTTGCAGCCAGGTTCCAAATGTGGTATTGTACCTGAAAAGTGTGCATGCTGCAGGAATCCTGTCAGATGAAAGGTGTAAAGAAGCAGAGGTCTGTGTGCACTTGGATTCCTCCAAACTGCCTATCTTACACGAGAGTGGTGATGTGCCATTCCCATGGAAAAGAGCCATTGTTGCCCCCAGGTTCCCATGGGGAAATGTGGGATTTTGTATTGTAAAGCTGTGCAAATGTCAGGATTTGTGCCAGACAGAAGCTGCTAGGAGGTCGGCCTGAGGCTGGCCTTGGACTCCTGGGTGTGTTGTGCCCAGCGTGTGCAAGGATTTCCTAGCTGTTGAAAAGAGGCAGTGGTTTGAGGCAGGTTTGATCAGCAGGAAGAGGGAGGGAGATCACACTTATGAGCAATGATGAAAACCTTTTCAGGGAAGAGATGTCAGAGTCCTATTTCAAAGAATAAATATCTTGTGTGGCTTACGTGGCAAATAAGAAAAATAGATGAAGGACGTCTTGCCACTGAATTGTAAAGAAGTCATCAGTGAAGGTGCTGACATATAAACCTGAGTTTTCTCCCTAGGTTTTGAGAAGGATCCCTGTCAGACGGCAGCATCTCAGGCTAACCTAATACCAGAACTGTGGTGACCAGAGAGGTGTTAATTGCATACAGGGAAGCAAAGTATCGCTCATATGTTTTGGTCACAGTGACATGAGTTCATCCACACCAAAGAGTTCTATCAGAAGCGTGGCCTGGGCCGCTCACACGTTCAGATGGAACAATTGTACAACCACCACCTGCAAATGTTCCCTTTGGGATAATATTTTTTAAACTTTTTTTACTTTTTTTTTTAACTTGCTTCTCTCTGATCTGGCCGAGTGGTACAGTGAGCGGAACAGAGGCTGAGAATCGGCCACCATGTGAGCTGTGTGGCATTTCCTACAGTGGTTGAAGTAAACCTTCTGAACCATCTTTCAGTGTGTCATACAGGGAACAGGGGAGGATGGTTATTGCAGTTATTGTTTCCTCAGCAACATGAAATATGTTATTCCTTCAAGATGGCATTGAAAGAGTTAGCAAAACTATTTTTTTTTTCTCTTAGGCCATTTGAAAGCCAAATTTCTGTACATGGATAATGGATGAAGTGCAGTTCTGTAAGGCTCATGTAACGGAGCCTTACGAATCAGAATTAATCCCGAAGTGTATTTCTGCAGGCTATGCACGTGGTATGCAGTTGACACACAGGTAATAAGCATGTGCAGGTATAAGGCTAAGCACCTTATGTACTGTCCAGTATTAGATAAAATATTTGGAGACATGTGTACCAGTTTTGAGATCAGCATAGCCACATTTGTAATGTAGGAAGTGGTAGCAACATCATCCAAACCCTAAAGTTTTCGAGAGTTTAAAGCGATGCTGTTCTGTATTGAAATTGATACAGACTTGATGTGCCAATATTTCTATGTATGAACCCAGATTTGCAAAGCATGGGAACTGTTCTCCAAGGGAAAGTATTTCATGAATTTTTTCTACTCTTTCTAGCCATACCTGGTGGTTTGTGCACCAATGGACCGGCACCTTCTGACTGGATTCCGTGCTCTGGTGAGCAAGGTAGGGAAGCAGCAGTTCACAAGTCCTTCTGCAGCAGCGAGAATTGCAGGCCCTTAAAGGTGCATGGAAAAGAGCAGCTATGAGATGGGAAGAGCAAATAGATAAAGAGTGAAAAACAACATCTTGAGCTAGGGAAGTTCTACAATTTTTCTGTTGTCCATTTATGATTGTGCTCTTCCACGTACTAGAAAAAGTTTCAGGATGTAAAGAATTTAGGGAATGAAATGGAAATGAAATAGAGGGTATCAAAGCAAAAAGGCCCTGCTAAATATTCTTTGGGAAACTATGGCCATGAATGAGAGAGAGAAAGAACAAGGAGTTTCCTGAATGAATTTACAGAAAACAAATCCCAGTGCCTCTTTCTAGGTAAGTGTGGACATTGGCTATGTTGTAAAAGAGGAACTGTAATTTTCAGAAGTGTGCAGAGGTATGAATAAAAAGCTCTAACCAAGTGCAAAATGTCAGAGGATACAGGCTTCCAAGCTTCCCTCAGGTGCAGTTTTCTGTGCTTGGTACCAGCAAGCCAGGGAAGAGGGAAAGAACTTTGAGGTTTTTTTCCTAAGGGAAGGACATGTGTCCAGGTGCCTGCAGTGCATCGTTGCTTCAGAAGCGTCGTTTTTGAGCCTCACTATCAGTAAGAAGTAATTGTTCACGTGTTGTCGCTAGAGTAGCTGAAGCATGTTCCATAATTACCAAATGCAGGTAAGCCAGCTCTTGCAGGAATATTGAAAAGATTATCTGCCTTGCAGCAAAGCTGTTGTCTACCTTTCTGGGTGGACATTTATGGGCAATGCCCAGTACACAGTCCCTTCCGAATATAGTTATGAAAATGAAGGAGATGACCTAGATAGATAGTAAAAAGGAAGTGTTGCATTGAAGAAAGGATAATTGAAGAAAGCACCCACCTTTCACGTGGATCATCACAGAGCCGTAGCCACAATGTCAGGCCCGTAAGAATTTCTTGCCAAGAGTCAGAATGGAGTTCAGAAGTGCTGTAGAAGCAGGTGGTTTGACTTGCTAAAGAAGAGAAAGAAATGATATTAATTGACCCAATGTGAAAGGGTTTGCACAATTTTTTTTCTTTTTGCAGGCATGAATGTAGTGTCCTGAAGAGAAAAAAAGGGTATGCAAAAATAAATCTTCAGAGCAATATAGCTGGTTGCTAGTGTATAATGTATGTAATAATATGTTGGAGTATAGGTATGTGTATTTTGTAAGTAGTATATGTTATTTGTGTGTGCGGTGTTAGCCGAGGCGGTCGTTCGCAGGTTTGCGTCGGGCTTTAAAAGGGAGAGGGGGTCGCGCGTTCCGAAGCAGGTGAATTTTGGGGTATTTGCGTGTTTGTAGTCGGAAAAAAGCGTCGCTCGCGGCACGTGGGCGGCCCCGTCCCGCGTGGCAAGTTCCCTCCCCTGTCGGTTCTCCCCCGCCGCCGGACGTCACCCCATTTTGGGTGCGGTCCGTGGTGAGCGGCGTCCCGCGGGGCCCCGAGGCGGCGGCGCCGCGCTCCCTCGCCGCGCTCCCTCCCCGCGCTGGGGGCCGCCGAGTCAGCCCCCCCTCCCGCGGCGGCCCCGCCCCGACCCGTGTCGCCACCGCCACCGCCGCCGCCATCCGCTGCGTGCCGAGGGCCACCTTCTAAGGGGCCGGGAGGGGCGGGGGGGGTGCCGAGGGGGGCGGGGGGGCGTGTCCGCCGTATAATCGACGGCGGCGGTGCCCGCCCCGGCACAGGCGGATCCCGCCAGCCCCCCGCGCCGTCCAGAGCACCGCACGCTTCAGCAGAAGCCCGCAAAGCCCGTAAAATGCGGCGGTGGCACCCTCGGAGTCGGCATTTCGTTCAGGCGGCACAGTAGACGTATATTCCCTCAGAAAAGACCCCCGCGGCCGCCATTTTTGAAGTCGGCAACAGCGCGCATGTGCGAACGATGCCGACGCCATTTTGGTAGTCCAGTGCATTGCGCATGTGCGAAATAGGGGCCGGATCGAAATTAAAAAGTCGGATTTCGCGCTTTTGGGACATTTCTGCTGGCCGCAAACAGCTGCGAAGGCGTCCCGTATGCCGTTCGCGTCACCCTCGGGCGGCGGCAACCGCGCGAGAGGCGGAAAAAGCCGGCATTTGCCGATCGCTTTCGGGAAAAAATGTCGGCCGCGTCAAACCGCAGCGCGTACTCCACCCGCCCCCAAAGGCCACTCCGCACCGTTCCGCAGCGCCGGGGAAGCCCGCCAAGCAGCCGAATCGCCGTTTTCGGGGTCAGGCCTCCGTTGCCGCCATTTTGGAAGTGTACTGCACTGCGCATGTTCGAGTGATGCCGACGCCGTTTTGGTAGTCCAGTGCACTGCGCATGCTCTATTGATGCCGACGCCATTTTGTTAGTTCAGTGCATTGCGCATGCTCGAGTGATGCCGCCGCCATTTTGGTAGTCCAATGCACTGCGCATGCTCGAGTGATGCCGCCGCCATTTTGGTAGTCCAGTGCACTGCGCATGCCCGAGTGATGCCGACGCCATTTTGGTAGTCCAATGCACTGCGCATGTGCAAACGATGCCGACGCCATTTTGGTAGTCCACTACATTGCGCATGCCCGAGTGATGCCGACGCCATTTTGGTAGTCCACTACATTGCGCATGCTCGAGTGATGCCGCCGCCATTTTGGTAGTCCACTCCACTGCGCATGCCCGAATGATGCCGACGCCATTTTGGTAGTCCACTACATTGCGCATGCTCGAGTGATGCCGACGCCATTTTGGTAGTCCACTCCACTGCGCATGGTCGAACGATGCTGACGCCATTTTGGTAGTCCAGTGCACTGCGCATGTGCGAAATAGGGGCCGGATCGAAATTAAAAAGTCGGATTTCGCGCTTTTGGGACATTTCTGCTGGCCGCAAACAGCTGCTGAGGCGTCCTATATGCCGTCCGCCTCACCCACGGGCGGCGGCAACCGCGCGAGAGGCGGAAAAAGAACGGAATTTGCCGATCGCTTTCGGGACAAAACGGCGGCCGCGCCAAACCGCAGCGCGCACTCCATGGGCCCTCAAAGGCCACTCCGCACCGGTCCGCAGCGCCGGGGAAGCCCGCCAAGCAGCCGAATGGCCGTTTTCGGGGTCGGGACTCCGCGGCCGCCATTTTGGAAGTATACAGTGCGCATGCTCGAGTGATGCCGGCGTCATTTTGTAGTCAGTGCACTGCGCATGCTCGAGTGATGCCGACGCCATTTTGGTAGTCCAGTGCACCGCGCATGCTCGAGTGATGCCGCCGCCATTTTGGTAGTCAGTGCACTGCGCATGCTCGAGTGATGCCGCCGCCATTTTAGTAGTCAGTGCACTGCGCATGCTCCAGTGATGCGGGCGCCATTTTGGTAGTCCAGTACACTGCGCATGCTCTAATGATGCGGGCGCCATTTTGGTAGTCTACTGCACTGCGCATGCTCGAGTGATGCGGGCGCCATTTTGGTAGTGCAGTGCACCGCGCATGCTCGAGTGATGCGGCCGCCATTTTGGTAGTCTACTGCACTGCGCATGCTCGAGTGATGCCGACGCCATTTTGGTAGTTCAGTACACTGCGCATGCTCGAATGATGCGGCCGCCATTTTGGTAGTCTACTTCACTGCGCATGCTCGAGCGATGCCGACGCCATTTTGGTAGTGCAGTGCACCGCGCATGCTCGAGCGATGCCGACGCCATTTTGGTAGTCCAGTGCACCGCGCACGTGCGAAACGGGCGCCGCCATAATAATGGACGCGCCCGCGCCTTTACGGCCGCCGCCATGTTTTGTACGGAAAAAATCAGGACCTCTCGCTCTAGGTGAGCACTTTAGGCGCCCGATCGAAATGAAAAAAATGGATTTTACGGTTTTGAGGCATTTCCGCATTTGCAAAGCAGGGTCCCGGGAATCGGAATCGCTCCGTTCCACGGTAGTAAACGTGTACCCTGAGGTAGGACTCGTGAAGCGTTAGTTCCTTATCTCGGTCACGACGTGACAGAATCCGGCCAGAAGCCGGCAGCGTGGAGCCGTAGAAAGCGGCAGGCGCGGGTAGAAGTAAAAAGTTGAGGTAGTACTCGCCCTTAGAGAACATTTTTCAGGTGTTTAAAATGTGTCGGAATAGATATAAAAATTGTCCCATCAAGCCCGTATCCATTCGAATCGAACGTGACTTTAAAGCGTTAAAAAGTTCGGGGGACGGGACGACGGCGCCACCACCTCCGAGACGACGCGCCGGGCTCCGCCGATCGGAAAACATTTTTCCCAAATTTTTGATCAAATGCCGGATGCTAAACGGGACAGCCTTAGCGAAGGGCACGTCCCGAAAGGCGCGGGTACAGAAACGGGGCTTTCAAACGGCCTATAGAAAAATAAATGAGCTTTACAGACGGTTTAAATGGCATCTTAAGGGAAGCACAGGCGTCATCGGGCCGAGGGAAGGATAAGAAGCACGGGGATTGCCGGGAAGGGACGGTAGTCCCAGAGCGGCATGGAAAGGCATAATTGTAATTCCCAGGCGTCAATAATAATTGAAAGCGGAAGGGAAGCGGGGCCGAGGAAGACGCGGAGAGGCGCGCTCGGGGCCGAGGTAACGTTCAGGAACGTAGATCGGCTAAGGCGCCCGGCGAGGAGCCTCGTAATAAGAAAGGAGAGCGTCCCATTTAATATTTTTTTTCCCGTAAGGCCAATCTAAAGAGTTTGAAGCTAAACGGCGAGGCGTAGGACAGGCGCAGCGGAAATCCTCCGAGAAGCCCGCAAGGTATTTGCTTTCAGCATTTGGTAGCGGTGCAATTTGCTAATTGGAAATGAGAGCATTTTTGATGGTAGGGATGCAAGGTATCTGAGTGATGTATGAGGTTTGAGAGGTACTAGAAAGCGTGGATAAAATTTGAGTCCGGAAGCGTGAGCAGACGGTTGTACTTGTATACATCCATCTATATATACAGGCATATATATAGATTTCTATACACACACGTATATATACACACACACATATACAAACACACATGTATATATATATACACGTATATATACACACATGTATATACACACCCATGTATATATACACACATATGTATGTATACACAGACATGTATATATACACACACATAAATACACACACACACATATGTATATATACACACATATATACACACATGTATATACACACCCATGTACATATACACACATATGTATATATACACAGACATAAATACACACACACACATATGTATATATACACACATATATACACACATGTATATACACACCCATGTACATATACACACATATGTATATATACACACACATATATATACACACCCATATGTAGATATACACACATATGTTTCTATACATACATATGTTTCTATACACACATGTATATATACACACACATATATATACACACATGCATATATACACACATGTATATAGAGACACACATATATATACACACACATATATACACACATCTATATACACATATATATATACGCACATATATATACACACATGTATATACACCCATGTATATATACACACATATGTATATATACACACACATTTATATACACACCCATATGTATATATATACACATATGTATATACACACATATGTTTCTCTACACACACGTATATATACACATATATATATAGACACACATATATATACACACAAATGTATACATATACACATATGTATATACACACACATGTATGTATACACACATATATATACACACACACATATATATACAGACATATATATACACACACATGTATATATACACACACGAAAACACACCAGTATATATACACACACACAAATATATACAGCCATATATATATACACACACATGTATATATACACTCACACACAAATATATACAGCCATATATATATACACACACATGTATATATACACACACACATATATATACAGCCATATATATATACACACACATGTATATATACACACACACACATATATATACAGCCATATATATATACACACACATGTATATATACACACACATGTATATATACACACACAAATATATACAGCCATATATATATACACACACATGTATATATATACACACACACACATATATATACAGCCATATATATATACACACACATGTATATACACACACATGTATATATACACACATGTATATATACACACACATGTATATATACACACACACAAATATATACAGCCATATATATATACACACATGTATATATACACACACACAAATATATACACACATATATATATACACACACATGTATATATACACACACACAAATATATACAGCCATATATATATACACACACATGTATATATACACACACACAAATATATACAGCCATATATATATACACACACATGTATATATACACACACCTGAATATATATACACATACATATATATATACACACAATAATAATATACACACAGACATATATATACACACATATGTATATACACACATGTATATATACACACACACAAATATATACAGCCATATATATATACACACACATGTATATATACACACACACAAATATATACAGCCATATATATATACACACACATGTATATATACACACACACAAATATATACAGCCATATATATATACACACACATGTATATATACACACACACAAATATATACAGCCATATATATATACACACACATGTATATATACACACACGTATATATACACACATGTATATATACACACATGTGTATATATACAGACATATGTATATATACACACATACATATATATACACACACGTATATATACACACATGTGTATATATACACCCATGTGTATATATACAGACATATATATATACACACATATGTGTATATACACACATATGTATATATATATACATAGAAATAGACACACATCTGTATACACCCTGTATATATACACACACATATATACACACAGACATATATATACAGGCATATATATACACACACATGTATATATACATAGATATGCATATATAGACACACATATACATATACACACACATGATATATATATACACATATGTTTATATACACATATATACATATACATATATATACTATATATATACACATGTATATATACATACTGTAATATGTACATATATATATATAATCACACACATATATATACACAGACATATATATATACACACATATGTATATATATCTACATAGAAATACACATGTATATATACATACATGTATATATACACACATGTATATATATACACATATGCATATACACACATACGTATATATACATACATATGTATGTGTACAGTCCTAAGTATATATACACACACATATATGTACAGACATATGTATATATACATGTATATATTCACGTGTATGTATATATACAGACATATATACAGACATGTATATACACACCCATGTATATATACACACCCATGTATATATACACACATATGTATATATACACACATATATATATATACACACATATGTGTATATACACACATATGTATATACCACATATGTTTAAACACAGACATGTATATTTACACATACATATATATACACATACATATGTATATATATTCACATATGTATATAGACACACATGTATGTTTATATACACACACGTATATATACACAGATGTATATATACACACATATATATACACACGTGTATATATATACACATATGTATGTACACATATATGTGTGTATATACACATATGTATGTACACACATATGTATATATACACACATATGTATGTCTGCACACACATGTATATATACACACATAGATATACAGACATATATATACACTCACGTATATATGCACTCATATGTATTTATACACATACACATACAGACATATATTCACACATGTATATATAAACACATATGTATATATTCACATATATGTATATATACACACATATGTATATATACACACATATGCATGTATACACACACATGTATATATACACAGATATATATACACACACACATATATATACAGACATATATATATACAGAGATGTATATATACACACATATGTATTTATACACATATACATACAGACATATATATAACACATGTATTATAAACACTATGTCAATAATATGCACACATATATATACACACATATATACACCATATGTATATACACACACATGTATATATACACACATATGTATATATACACATATGTATATACATACACATATGTATATACAGACACACGTATATATACATGCATGTATACACACACATGTATATACTTATAGAGTATGTAATATACCACCTATGTATATATACACACATATGTTTATATACACACACGTATATATACACACATATATACACACATGTATATATACACACATGTATACATATGCCTATGTATACACATATGTATATATACACTATGTATATATACAGCACACGTATATACACACACATGTATAACACACACAGTTATATACACACACACATATATATACAGGATATATTCATATGTATATACACACACATGATATACACACACATATATACATACAATATATATATACACACATATGTTTATATACACACATGTATATATACACACACATATGTATATATACAGACAGATGTATAGACACACACAGACATATACACACACACATATATATACAGACATATAGACACATATGTATAGATACACGCATATGTATAGATACACACATATATACATATACACACACATATATATACACACATATATATACAGAGATATGTATATATACACACACATATATATACACACATGTATATATACACACACATATATATACACACATATGTATATCTACACACATATATACAGACATATGTATATATTTACACACATGTATATACACATACCCATGTATATATATACACATATGTATACACACAGACATATGGTTATATACACACATGTATATATACACAAACACATATATAGACACACATATATATACACACATATGTATATACATAGTCATATGTATATACACACGTGTGTATATATATACACATACGTATGTATATGCACACATGTATGTATACACACATACATATATACACACATATATGTATACAGACAGATATATACACACACACATATATATACAGACGTATATATACATACATGTGTATATACACACTTTTGTATATATACATACCCATATATACACTCATGTATATATACACACATATATATACACACACATATATATACAGACATATATACAGACATGTATATAGAAACACATATGTATATATACACACACATTTATACACACATATGTATATATACACACACACATATATATGCACATATGTATATATATACACACACATATATACACACATGTATATGCACACAAATATATATACACACATATGTATAGATATACACATATATATACATACATATTTATAAACAGTATATATATATACACAAATTCATATATATAGGCACCTGCATACATATGTATATATACATACATATACACATAAACATATATATACACACACATAGATATATATACACACACACCGATATAGATACACACACATAGATATACACAAATATATATACACAGACATATATGCACATATATATACACACATATGTATATATACACACATATGTATATACACATATATATACACATACACATACATATACACACCCACAGATATATATACACACACAGATATAGATACACACACAGAGATATACACAAATATATATACACACATATGTATATATACACATATATACATATACACACATATATATACACACACACATATATACACACATGTATATACACACATATATATACACCCCCATATGTATGTAAACAGGCACATATATATAGACCCATATACATACCTACATATGTATACACACACATATGGATATATACACACATGCATATGTACCCATATATATACACCCCCATATGTATATAAACACACAAATATATATAGACATATATACATGCCTACATATGTATATATACACATATGTATATATGCACATATATGTATATATACACACATGTATATATACACATATATATACATCCTCATATGTATATAAACACACACAGATATATAGACATATATACATACCTACATATGTATATACAGACATATGTATATATACACTCATATGTATATATACACACATATGTATATACACACAGTTATATATATACACACATATGTATATACACACAGTTATATATATACACACATATATATATAAAGAGATATTTATATACACTCATGTATTTATACACATATATGGATATGTACACACATATAGATACAGACACACATATATATCTACACAGACACATATATGTATAAACACATATGTATATATATAGACATATAGATATATACACACACTCACTTGTATATACATACACACATATATATGCACACTATGTACATGTACACACACTCAGATATGTATACACATACATATATATACACAGACATATGTATATATACACACGTATATATACACAGATCTACATATATGTGCCTGCACATATATGTATACAGAGACACACCTGTATATATACACACACATATATACAGACACACATATATATACACAGATATATATATACACAGATATATATACACACACATATATATACATACACAGATATATATACACACACATATATATACACACATATATATATAAACTCACATATGTATACACAGACAGATACATATATACTCACAGATATATAAACACGCACTTATATACACATGTATATAAACACACATATGTACATACACAAACACACATATGTATATACACCCCCATATGTATATACACCCCTATACGTATATAAACACACACATATATATACCCTCAGTTGTATATATACACACCACATATATACACACATATATATACATACATATGTATATACATACCATATATATGTACACACACATACATCTGTATACATGGACACACATATATGTACACACACACATACATATACACACATATGTATATACATACCATAAATATGTACACACACATATATATACATGTACACACATATATATAAACACACACGCATATATATCCATACACACATGTACGTCTACACAGACATATGTATATATACACACATGTATATATATACACCTGCACGTATATATACAGACATATGTATGTTTACACACACATATGTATATATATACACACACATATATATACACACACTCATATGTATACACACATATGTATCTATACACACATATGTATGTATACACACACACACACATATATATACCAGATGTGTATACAGAAATATGTATATATACACACATGTATATATACACAGACACACATATATATCTACACACATATATGTATACACACACATGTATATATACACTCACATATATATATACACACAGACATATATAAACAGGCAGGCATATATATACACACACACACATATATATACACACATATGTATATACACACCACATATATGTATACACACACATACATATATATACACGCACACACATATATACACACATATGTATGTATACATATACATATGTATATATACACACATGTATATATATACACAGACATATATATACACACAGCCATATATGCACACACATATGTATGTATACACACACATATGTATATATACACACATATGTATATATACACACATGTATATATATATATACCCACACATATATATATACAGACATATGTATGTATACATACATATGTATGTATACTCACATACATATATAAATATTACATATGTATATACAGACATATGTATATATACACACATGTATATATACGCACATACATATATAAATTTACCATATGTATATACAGACATATGTATATATACACACATACATATGTAAATATACCATATGTATATACAGACATATGTATATATACACACATATATATGTAAATATACCATATGTATATACAGACATATGTATATATACACCCATGTATATATACACAGACACACATATATATCCACACGTATATATGTATACACACACATGTGTATACACACACACACATATATATACACACACATATATATATACACACTTATGTATATACACACCATATACATGTATATACACACATACATATATATACACGCACACACAGATATATACACACATACATATATATACACACATATGAATGTATACACACAAATATGTATATATACACACACGTATATGTATACACAGACATATATATACACACACCCATATATGTACACAGATATTTATACATATGGACATATGTATGTATATACAGAAATATATATATTCACCATATGTATATATACACATATGTATATATACACACACGTATATATACAGAGACATGCATATGTATCCACACACATATATGTATACACACACATGTATGTATACACTCACACATATATACACACACACACACACACACACATATATACACACACACATATATATATATACACACACACAGGGATATATACACACACACATATATATACACACATATATACACATATATATACACAGACATATATATACACATATACACATATACATATACACACATATATATTCCAATATGAATATATATGCACATACATATACACACACATATTTATAGACACCATATATATATACACACACAGACATATATATGGAGAGATACATATATATATACACATATGTATATATATACACATAGAGATACAGACTCATATTTATACACACCATATATATATAGACACACAGACATATATATGCACTCACAGATATATATACACACATATGTATGTATACACATAGAGATACACACACATATTTATACACACCATATATATATACACACCCACATATATATGCACACACACATAAATATACATACGTATGTATATATATATACACATACAGATACACACAGTTATACGCACTATATATATACACACAGTCATATATATATATTCACACACATACATATATACACAGATATGTATATACATACACATATAGATACATGCACTCACATATATATACACACACATATATATACACATATATAGATGCACACTATATATATACACAGACAGACATATATATACACACATATATATACATACATATGTATCTATATACACATATAGATACATGCACTCACATATATGTATACACACACATATATATACAGACATAAATATGCACACCATATATGTACACACACACAGATATATATACACGGACATATATATAGACACATATGTATATATATGCACATATATACACACAGAGACATATATTTACACACACAGATATATACACAGATATGTATATATACAGACATATGTATATAGACACACACTTATATATATACAGACACGTATGTATATGCACACCCATATATGTATACACACAGAAATGTATATACACACACACACACATATATGTGCATAGATATATATGTGTACACTGACATATGTATATATACACAGAAACATATATACATACTCTCATATATATATATACACACAGATATATATATATATATTTATATATACCCACATGTACATACATATATATATACACACACATATGTATATACACACACATATGTATATATATGGCCATATGTCTGTATACACACACATATATATATACACCATATGTATATACACACAGATGTATATATACACACATATATATATACTCACACACACACATATACACACATATGTATATACACACCATATATATGTACACACACCCACGTATATAGACGCTTATACATATATCTACACACACACATATATATACACACATATGTATGGATAGACAGACATATGTATATATACACATATGCATATATACACACACATATATATACACACACCCATATATATAGACAGATATGTATATATATGCCCATATGTATGTATACCTACAAACGTATATATACAGCATATGTATATATACACATATGCATATGTATACATATGTATATATACACAGTCAGACCTATATAGTCACACACATATATGTATACACACAGAGGTATATATACAGTCACATATATATGTACACACATACACATATATATACATATTTTTGTATGGATACACAGACATATATATATACTCTATATGTATATACACACATATGTATACATACCCATATGTATATATACATAGACACACATGTATATCCACACACATTTATGTATACACACATATATGTATATATATCCTTATACATATAGAGACACAAGTACATATATATACACACACGTATATATATACACACATAGACATATATATATACACACACACATATATATACACACATATGTATATATGCACCATATATATGTACACACACACATATATATACATGCTCACATATATATATAGTGACACATATATATATACACACACATATATATACACCTATATGTATATACCCACCATATATATGTACACACACACACATATATATACCTGGTCACACATACATCTACACACAGCCATATATATACACACATATGTATATGTACGCCCATATGTATGTATGCAGAGAAATATATATATATACACCATTTGTATATATGTACATATGTATATATACACATATGTATATATACACAGTCACTCATATATAGCCACACACATATATGTATACACACACGTGCATATATACAGTCACATATATATATACAGACACATACATATGTTTGTATATAGAGACAGATATATATATACACCATATGTATATACACACTTATGTATATAGACACATGTGTATATATACGGAGACACACATATATATCTACACACATATATGTATTCACACACATATGTATATATATACTTACACATATATAGCCAGACACATATATAAATACATACACATATATATACACACATGTATATGCACACCATATATATGTGCACACACAGACATATATAGATGCTCACACATATGTATACACACAGAGATATATATACACACAGAGACATATATATACACATATGTATATACACAACATATATATGTACACCCTCACATATATATATACATGCGTATACATATATATATGCACAGATATACATATAGACACACAGAGATATATACACACATTTGTATATAGACACCATATATATGTACACACACATACATATAGACACACAGAGATATATACACACATTTGTATATAGACACCATATATATGTACACACACAGACATATATATCCATGCTCACACATATATATATGCACACATATATATACACACACACATATATATACACACATACGTATATACAGACCCTATATATGTAGACAGAGACACATATATATACATGCTCACACATGTATATACATACAATCATATATATACACACATATGTATGGATACACACACATATGTATATATATACACAGAGGTACATATACACACACCCATATATATACACACATATGTATATATATGCCCATATGTATGTATACACTCAAATATATGTATACACCATATGTATATATACATACATGTATATATACACATTTGTATATATATACAGTCACATGTATATAGCCACACATATATGTATACACAGACGTGTATATATAGAGTGACATATATATATATACACACACAGATATATATACACACATATGTATGTATACACACAGATATGTATATATACACTCACATATATATAGACACACACAGATATATATACACACACATATATATGCATACCCACATATATAGTTACACATATGTATATATATACACCTATAGATACACAGACATATTTATACACACTATATATATACGGACACAGACATACATATGCATACACACATATATAGTCACACATCTGTATATAGATATACATATAGATACAGACACATATTTATACACACCATATATATACACAGCCACTGATATATATGCACAGACATATATATATACACAGATAGGTATATATATACACATATAGATACACACACATAAATAGACACACCATATATATATGCACAGACACACACAGACATATATATGCACAGACACATATATATATACATATATAAAATAGAAAGACATATATATAGACATATATACATTCCCTCATATGCATATAGAGACATATGTATATATACAGACATGTGTATATATACAGACACATATATATACACACACATATATATACACATATGTATTTATATACACATATATATATACACACAGTCACACAGATATACCCACACTCATATATATACACACACATATATGTATGCACACATATATACACACCATATATATACACACACACTTATATATATAGTCACAGACAGATATGTACACACGTATGTATATATACAGACATATGTGTGTATATGCACATATGTATATATACAGACATACTGTGTATACACACATATATATACACACATGTATGTATACACCTATGTAAATATACCCACACGTATCTATACATCGACATATATATACCCACACACATATATATATACACACAGACATGTATATATACACACACACATGTATATATTCACACACACATATATATACAGACATACAAATATGTATACACATATATGTATATATATACACACACATATGTATGTATAGACACAGAAATATATACACACATATGTATATATACACTTATGTATATATAAAGAGACAGATATATACCCACAGACATATATATACACACACAGACATGTATATATACACACAGACATATATACACACACAGACATCCATATACAGACACCTACATATATATACACATACACCTATATAGACACACATATATGTACACATATATATATACACCCACACATATGTATATACATACAGATATTTATATATACACACCTATGTATATATATAGAGACAGAGATATACACAGATATACATATACACACACTCACAGGCACACATACATATACCCTGCGTTTGATTTGCGGGGCACTTTCCGTGTCGAGGCGCCGAATCGGTAGCCGAGGGAGGAGATGAGCATGGGGGACACGGTGCCAAGGTGTTCAGAGAGCATATGCAAAGGGGAGGCCCAAGCCACCCAATTGTGAGAAGGTGAGCCAGGTAGGCAGCAGGCTTGAGGGAGTGGTGTGTAGCAAGTGGCAAGGAGGGAGAGGCTGGAAGGTGGTGGCTTAGCAGCAGGAGCGGCTCTTTGTTGCGTTTGATCTGCTTTTCTAAAATGAGTCCCGTGCCCTAATAGGCAATGCGTGAGAACAAACTGCACGGAGTCAGACATGAGAGGCATGCGGGCCTGAACATGACACCGGTAGGGAGAGGAATAGACGGGCAAAACGGTGGGAGATTGATTTTCCATGGGAGAGAGGTGGCCAGCTGTCAGTTAGCCATGGTGTTCGAAGAGGATTGTCGCTTGCTGGAGGCCAGATGCAGGTGTTTGAGATGATTGTTAAATTTCGTTTGTCTTTCAGAGTGGTACCGTGAAGTGATTGGTTGCAGGGAAGTAATGATGGCACCAAGTGGCACGTGGAAGAAAAGTTGAGGGAGTAAAGGTTGGAATGGAAAGGTGAAGGATGTGAGAGGTGAGGTTTTGTTGTTGTGAGCGTGGGGGGTGAAAGGTCAAAGTGGGTTAGGAAGGGATCGGTGTGGTAAATGAAGAAGCGTCAGCGTGGCTTGAAGGGCGCAAGCAAGGAGCTGCGACGGTGGCGTAAGCAAGGCGGCAAGGGTTTCGAGAGAGTATGTGAGTTTTGGAGAAGGCAAGAGGTGGATAAATGGAGTGTTTTGCAAAGTTTGGGAAGAGGGTTTGTTTGTTGTTAATGTGAGTGTGTTATAGTTGGTGAATGTATATGCAGTGTGTTTGGGTGGGTGGGTGGGTGTGTGTGTGTGTGTGTGTGAGTGAGATGTGTTAAGGCATGAAAGGAGGCAGAGTTTCATAGGAGACTAAAAGGTGAGTAAAGAAGTATTTATTTTTTGGCATGGAGAGAGTTTGAAGGTGAAGTGTTTGTGCGTTGTAGGTGGAAAAAGTAATTTTTGGCACCTTGGTGCCGTCAGCCACGCCCCCCGGGCACCAGGTGCCGCCCCCCGATTTTCAGCGCGCACCGCGCGCTGCCGCGCGCGGCGCGGTGGATGCGGGGGGGTACCCCAGGAGGCCCCGTCCGGGCGGCGCCATCCCCCCCCCCTGCGGGGAGCTGCAGCGGCAGCCCCCCCCTGCGGCGAGCCCACCTGGGCTGCCCCCCCTCGCGGGGGGGCCCGCCTCTGTCGCCCCACCTTCTGGCACACGTGCCTCAGTTACGTTCCAGTGGGGGTAGGCGGGCCCGGCGGGCTCCCGGACTACGGGGCCGTGACGCGCCTAGCGCACGCACGGGGTAGCCCGCGGTGGGATTCGAACCCCTGACGTGCAGAGATTCGGCTTAAGGCCATACCCACCGAGCCAGAGTGGCTCTTTAATTTTAAAACCTTTTTTTGGGGGCATATCCTTTTCGCCGCACAATGACGTCAACAAAGCCCTGCCCACTTCCCCGCCCCCGATTCTCCGTCCGTCACGGTACTCCACCCACTGCCTCGCCTGTCGTCCCTCCCTCGGCCCCGCCCCTGTCGTCTCTCGGCCCCGGACAAAGCCACGCCTCCAGTGGTCTCTATACCCCGCCCCTCGACCTCACGGGGCTCGGAACACAGCCACGGCCCTGCCGCTCCCCCTAGCCCGCCCAAGAGCCCGCCCCTCGGTGCCCCCTCAGTCCGCCCAAACCTACGCCTGCCTCCGCCCACCCGTCGCTATGGCAGCCCAGGAGCCGAGGCATTTTTAGCGTTTTACTTTTTTCCCCATTTTTGGAGTTCCTTTGCTAGAGAATTTTCCTAAGGTTCAGTGCATCATTTTTACACGCTTTCCCTCAACTGTATTAGCACAAATTACCATTCTCTCAAATCTTACTGGGTCTTTTAATCACTTTTTGAAAAGACCGTTTATGATTCTTGAAAACCAAAACACATAATGGGGGATACTGCAACACTAGCATACAGCTGTTTCTCACAGCTATGTCCATTTTGCTCATCTCTTTCTACAGCATTTCCTAGGGGCTTCTACTGTGTATCGCTGGGGGTTTTTTCCCTTGTTTCATGGCTGCATTCAGTTCTGTGTGCATGTGTTACCACATCCTGTGCTTTTGCAGGGATCACTTCTGCAGTCTTGGCTTTAGTTTTCCACCTCTACACTACTGCCACGTGTTTACTAGTGTCCCCCAATCTGCAGAAAAAAATGGAAAAACTCTCCAACAACATTTTGATGTTACACACTCAAGGCGTGACTTTATTTTGTGCCCAGCACGTACCACAGCAATCATCTCATCCCCCCATAGCCCGGGTGTGCAGAGACAATCATTCCAGACTACAGAGCTTTTACTCCATTTCTCAGACAGTGCATGCAGTAAAAGCCAATAGGAAAGCATTGGCTCAGTGTTCATTCGTCCAAAGTGGAGCAAACTCCCCATATTTGATCTCTCATTGGACTCCAATGTCCTTGTCTGCCACGCTAATGACATTTTTCACTTGTTTTTAGCAGTCATTTTTCTGGGCCTGGATGTCTTCAGCCCTGCTGCAGGTGCTCTGGCCTAGGTGCTTGTGATATCCATCATGTGTTCTGGAGAACTACATGTTCCTGCTGGATGTTCTGTTCAAAGTGCTTCTCTTTGTGCTTATCTTTGGGGGTCAATCCCAATCTCTTGGTATGCTGAATTCACCAGACGTCATCTGGCACAACCTTGCCCTGGAAGAAATCAAAAATTCCTTTTCCCAGGGGAAACCCAAATCAAACCTTTGACTAGTGACACAATATTTTTAAGCTGATACATTTTCCAACAGTAGCAGTCAGTCACAACAATTTTCCTTCAGTAGCCTTTCATGTCATTTTGTTTTCTACACCTTTTGGAACAGAACAGATGCCATCTTTCTCTTCTCTTCAACACAATATCCTCGCCGGGATAGGCAACTCCAGCAGCAGCGAAACCCCACCATCTGGAAGAGAACACGACACACGTGTCAGTCATTTCTGCACGGCTATGCACACGTGCTAGTCCGAGCGCCCGATGCCATCTCCTCCTGGGCCTCCTACCCACCAGCCGCCTGTTGAAGTCGTGACACAGCGGAGGGCTTCAGGCCTGCTCAGCCACAGCGACACATCAAAGTTTCACAGTATTCTACAAATTCTCAATCACGTGCACTATCTCTTACCCACCCATGTCATCCCACCGCAACCACCCAGTCTAATACCTTCTAATCCATCTCCAGGGCTTCTTCACACTTGCCTGCAGCAAAGGCTGTCCAACAGTGCATGCACTCCATACTCTGCAGAGTTCCAATTCCCCTCCAGGGATGGTCATCACACACTCTGCATTCTTCTTCACCCAAACATTCCTATCTCACTCCATCCACAAGTTTCTCTGAAGACACATACTTTGTATTGACATTCAGCCAGCTGCTGATTACGTCCAGGCAAAGTTATTATGAAGTCATCTCACCTTCTGCAAGAGGTGTGTACGCACAGAGGCCAAAGCCCGCGGCTGCACTCCAAGTCGTCCGAGCCTCAGCACGCAGCAGGCCGAGAGGATACGCTTGCAGGAAGCAGGTTTGTACCCACCGTCCCCCCGCTCAGGGGGGAACGGGAGGCCTTTGTCTACATGCCGTCACCTCTGCTCGCAGGCCATAAACATCTACCCTCTGTGGCCCACGTGTGCAAACCGGAACCCACTGTCACATGCTATAACCGTGCCATTTTCATGTCACAGTTACCTTACAGGGTCTTTCAATGCCTTCTACATGCTCTGCAGTGCTAGGCCTTTCACTGCAGCACGGCATATATATCCACACAGCTGCAGCGTGCTGCAAGATGCTGATGCTGCTTTGCCAGGGGGACAGGCCTGGCCATCGGCCCATGACTTCAGCCTATATTAACCCACCTCAGGATGCCCCCGGGACCCATGGACCGCTCCTATCGCATAGTCCCTGTTCGTTCCTGTGGCCCTACCTGTCCCTCCACTCCTCTTTTTCCCTCTCTCCCCCCTTGTGTCTTTCAAACCTAAGAACACATGCCACTCACAGCACACACCCTGCGAGGGTCTCCTTTGCACATCCATTCCTTCCCAAGTTTTATAGAGAACGTCACAAGTTCCACCCTAAACACTACCTTGACACAAGAGGGTGCTGTAGGAGTGGACTCCTGTCACTTCCAGTCTGCCGTCTTGCATTTCAAAGCCATTGCCTTTGTAGCACCCTTTCTGCTCACAACTGCACTTCTTTCCAACACCCATGTCCCACGTCTTACACACGGCACTGACAACTCACAGGTCTCACAATTATTGCACCGAGCCTGTAAACACGACCTGCCCAACTCTCCCTATGTGCACCCACTATCTCTTTGCACTTTTCCCTCTCTCTCTCAAAACTATGCCTGAACAGCTGCCCAGATTCCAACCGCTCCTTGCTCGCTTCTCAGCAATACATGCCTCCTGCTATGGCAACTGCAACACTTTTGAACCATGACACATACCTTCTCCTACCAGCATACTTAGGACAGCCAGAGTTGCAGCTCCCCCAGGACCGATTCCTTGCCATTTCTGCCTTGCCAATCACACCGAGTGGCAGCCCATGGAGTTCCACACGGATGCAGTGTCCTTGCAATACAGGCAACCCTGTGAAACACACAAAGACTGTTGCTGCAGCCTGTACATCCCTGCATGTTCCTTGTCACCGAGACACTTCAAGGCACATTCTTTCCTCCAGCTTTTCCAAGCCTCTTCTACAATCCATAACCTCCTCAGTGCCTCCTTCTATGCCCATTCACCTACTTCATCCTTGTCACCAACCCACTCCCAGGCTGTCTTGTTCCACAGTCCTCCACCTTCCCGACCCAAACCTCCACGTACAATTCTATTTCAGGTTGGGTTATCATGTACTCATCATTCTTCACCAAAACATTCATATACACTTGTATCCACCAGTCTCCCTCAAGACAGCTACTTTGCACTGCCTGACTGACTGAAAGTCAGCCAGCCAGCCAGCCAGCCAGCCAGCCAGCCACCCAGCCAGCCAGCCAGCTACCTACCTAGCTACCTACCTAGTTAGCTAGCTGATCACATCCAGGGGAAATTATTCCTCATTCATGTCACTTTCTGGAAGATGTCAAAGCCTGCAGCTGCACTCCAAATGCTCCAAGCTTCAGCATGCACCTAGCAAAGAGGATATGCTTGCAGGAAGTAGGTTAGTACCCACTGTCCCCCAGCTCAGGGGGGAACAGGAGGCCTTTGCCTACATGCTGTCATGTCTGCTGCCAGGCCATAAATATCTACCCTCCTTGGCCCACCCGTGCAAATCCCCATGCAGTCCCACATGCCATAACCATACCATTTGCATGTCACAGTTACCTTACAGGGTGTTTCAATGCATTCCACATGCTGTGTAGTGCTAGGCCTTACACTGCAGCAATGCATGTATATCCACACATCTGCAGCCTGTGGCAAGACGCTGCCCCTGCTTTGCCAGGGGGACAGGCCTGGCCATCGACTCATGACTTCAGGCTACATTAACCCACCTCGGGATGGCCCCGGGACCTATGGACCGCTCACATTGCTTTGTCCCTGTTTGTTCCTGTGGCCCGACCTGTCCCTCCTCTCTTCTTTTTCTCTTCCTCTCTGTCCTTGTGTCTTTCAAACCTAAGACCAGATGCCAGTGACAGGACACACCGTGCGAGGGTCTCCTTTGCACATCCATTCCTTCCCAGGTATTTCTAGAGAACGTCCCAAGTTCCATCCTAAACACTACCTCGACACGAGAGGGCGCTGTAGGAGTGGATTTCCATCACTTTTGGGCCTGCCGTCCTGCATTTCAAAGCCCTTGCCTTCGTAGCACCCTTTCTGCTCAGAACTGCAATTCTTTGCAACTTAGACCTCCTAGACATGTCTTACTGTGTCTTACACATGCCACTTAGACCTCACAGGTCTCACAATTACCGCAGTGAGCCTGTAAACACGACCTGTACAACTCTCCCCATGTGCATACAGTATCCCTCCCCCTATGTGCACACAGTATGTCTTTGTACTTTTCTCTTTCACTCTCCAATCTATGCCTGAGCATGTAGCAAAATTCAACTGCTCTATGCTTGCTACTCAGCAATGCATGCCTCCTGCTGTGGCAAGTGCAACACTTTTGAAACGTGACACATACCTTCTCATATCAGCACACTTAGGACAGCCAGAGCTGCATGCTCCCCGAGGACAGATTCTTCTCCATTTCTGCCTTGACACTCAAACCACGTGCCAGCCCATGGAGCTCCACACGGATGTAGTGCCCTTGTCATACAGGGAACCTGGTGAAACACAGAAATACTGTTGCTGCAACCTGTACATCTCTGCTTGTTCCCTGTTACAGAGACACTTCAAGGTACCTTCTTTCCTCCAGCTTTTGCAACACTTCTCTACCATCCATAACCCCCTCAGTGCCTCCTTCTATGCCCATTCACCTACTTCATCCTTGTCACCAACCCACTCCCAGGCTTTCCTGTTCCATACTCCTCCTACTTCCTGACCCAAAAATCCACGAACAATTCCATTCCAGGGAGGGTTATCATGTACTCATCATTCTTCTTCAGCAAAACATTCATATACACCTCTATTTACCATTCTCCCTTAAGACAGCTCCTTTGCTGTGACTGACTGACTGACTGACTGACAGACTGACTGACTGACAGCCAGCCAGCCTGCCAGCCAGCCAACCAACCAACCAACCAGCCAGCAAGCTAGCTAGCTAGCTAGCTAGGTAGGTAGCCAGCCAGCCAGCCAGCCAGCCAGCCAGCCAGCTAGCTAGCTAGCTATCTGATCAAATCCAGGGAAATTATTCCTCAGTCATCTCACTTTCTGCAAGAGGTCCAAGCCTGCAGCTGCACTCTAAGCTGTGGAAGCCTCAGCATGCAGCAGGTCCAGAGGATACCCTTGCAGGAAGCAGGTTAGTACCCACTGTCCCCCAGGACAGGGGGGAACAGGAGGCCTTTGCCTACATGCTGTCATCTGTGCTTACAGGCCATAAACATCTACCCTCTGTGGCCCACCTGTGCAAATCCCCATCCAGCCCCACGTGCCATAACCATACCATTTTCATGTCACAGTTACCTTACAGGGTCTTTTTATGCATTCCACATGCTCTGCAGTGCTAGGCCTTGCACCGCAGCAATGCATGTATATCCACACATCTGGAGCCTGCTGCAAGACGCTGCCCCTGCTTTGCCAGGGGGACAGGCCTGGCCATCGACCCATGACTTCAGGCTACATTAACCCACCTCAGGATGGCCCCGGGACCTGTGGATCGCTCACACTGCTTTGTCCATGTTTGTTCCTGTGGCCCTACCTGTCCCTCCCCTCTTCTTTTTCTCTTCCTCTCTGTCCTTGTGTCTTTCAAACCTAAGACCAGTTGCCAGTGACAGGATACAACCTGCCAGGGTCTCCTTTGCACATCCATTCCTTCCCAGGTATTTGTAGAGAACGTCCCAAGTTCCATCAGAAACACTACCTCGACAACAGAGGGCGCTGTAGGAGTGGATTTCCATCACTTTTGGGCCTGCCGTCCTGTATTTCAAAGCCATTGCCTTCGTAGCACCCTTTCCGCTCATAACTGTAATTCTTTGCAACATCGACCTCCTAGACATGTCTTACCGTGTCTTACACATGCCACTTAGACCTCACAGGTCTCACAATTACTGCAGCGAGCCTGTAAACACGACCTGTGCAACTCTCCCTATGTGCATACAGTATCACTCTCCCTATGTGCACACAGTATCTCTTTGTACTTTTCTCTTTCACTCTCAAATCTATGCCTGAACATGTAGCAAAATTCAAGTGCTCCATGCTTGCTTCTCAGCAATGCATGCCTCCTGCTACAGCAACTGCAACACTTTTAAAACGTGACACATACCTTCTCATATCAGCACACTTAGGACAGCCAGAGCTGCATGCTCCCCGAGGACAGATTCTTCTCCATTTCTGCCTTCACACTCAAACCACGTGCCAGCCCATGGAGCTCCACACGGATGTAGTGCCCTTGTCATACAGGCAACCTGGTGAAACACAGAAATACTGTTACTGCAACCTGTACATCCCTGCCCGTTCCCTGTCACCGAGACAGTTCAAGACACGTTCTTTCCTCCAGCTTTTGCAAGCCTCTTCTACAATCCATAACCCCATCCGTGCCTTCTTCTAAGCCCATACACCTACTTCATCCTTCTCACTTACCTGCTCCCAGGCTTTCTTCTTCCATACTCCTCCTACTTCCTGACCCAAACCTACACGTCCAATTCCATTCCAGGGAGGGTTATCACGTACTCATCATTCTTCTTCAGCAAAACATTCATCTACACCTCTATTCACCAGTCTCCCTTAAGACAGCTACTTTGCTGTGACTGACTGACTGACTGACTGACTGACAGACACACACAGCCAGCCAGCCAGCCAGCCAGCCAGCTACCCACCCACCCACCCACCTACCTACCTACCTACCTACCTACCTACCTACCTAGCTGATCACATCCAGGGAAAATTTTTTTCTCATTCATCTCACTTTCTGGAAGATGTCAAACCCTGCAGCTGTACTCCAAATGTTCCCAGCTTCAGCAAGCACCTAGCAAGGAGGATATGCTTGCAGGAAGCAGGTTTGTACCCACTGTCCCCCAGCTCAGGGGGGAATGGGAGGCCTCTGCCTACATGCTGTCACCTCTTGTCGAAGGCCATAAACATGGCCTCCTTAGCCCACCTGTGCAAACCCTCATCCAGCCCCATGTGCCATAAAGAAAACATTTTCATGTCACAGTTACCTTACAGGGCCTTTCAATGCATTCCACATGCTTTACAGTGCAGCAATGCATGTATATCCACACATCTGGAGCCTGCTGTAAGATGCTGCCCCTGCTTTGCCAGGGGGACAGGCCTGGCCATCGGCCCATGACTTCAGTCTATATTAACTCACCTCAGGATGCCCCTGGCACCCTATGGACCGCTCCTATTGCTGTGTCCCTGTTAGTTCCTGTGGCCCTACCTGTCCCTCCTGTCCTCTTTTTCCCTTCCTCTCTGTCCTTGTGTGTATCAAACCTAAGACCAGATGCCAGTGACAGGACACACCGTGGGAGGGTCTGCTTTGCACATCCATTCCTTCCCAGGTATTTCTAGAGAACGTCCCAAGTTCCATCCTAAACAGTACCTCGACACCAGAGGGCGCTGTAGGAGTGGATTTCCATCACTTTTGGGCCTGCCGTCCTGCATTTCAAAGCCATTGCCTTCGTAGCAGCCTTTCTGCTCACAACTGCAATTCTTTGCAACACCCACGTCTTACACATGTCTTACCGTGTCTTACACATGCCACTTACACCTCACAGGTGTCACAATTACTGCAGCGAGCCTGTAAACACGACCTGTACAACTCTCCCCATGTGCATACACTATCCCTCTTCCTATGTGCACAGAGTATCTCTTTGTACTTTTCTCTTTCACTCTCAAATCTATGCCTGAGCATGTAGCAAAATTCAAGTGTTCCATGCTTGCTTCTCAGGAATCCATGCCTCCTGCTGTGGCAAGTGCAACACTTTTGAAACGTGACACATACCTTCTCATATCACCATACTTAGGACAGCCAGAGCTGCATGCTCCCCCCGGACAGATTCTTCTCCATTTCTGCCTTGACACTCAAACCACGTGCCAGCCCATGGAGCTCCACACGGATGTAGTGCCCTTGTCATACAGGCAACGTGGTGAAACACAGAAATACTGTTGCTGCAACCTGTACATCTCTGCTTGTTCCCTGTTACAGAGACACTTCAAGGTACCTTCTTTCCTCCAGCTTTTGCAACACTTCTCTACCATCCACAACACTCACTGCCTCCTTCTATGCCCATTCACCTACTTCATCCTTGTCACCAACCCACTGCCAGGCTTTCCTGTTCCATACTCCTCCTACTTCCTGACCCAAAAATCCACGTACCATTCCATTCCAGGGATGGTTATCACACAGTCATCATTCGTCTTCACCTAAGCATTCATATACACCTGTATCCACCAGTCTTCCTCAAGACAGCTACTTTGCACTTACTCACTCACGGAGTGACAGTGAGACAGCCACCTAGCTAGCTAGCTAGCTAGCTGATCACATCTAGGGAAAATCATTCCTCAGTCATGTCACCTTCTGCGAGAGGTCCAAGCCTGCAGCTGCACTCCAAATGGTCCAAGCTTCAGCGTGCGCCGAGCAAAGAGGATCTGCTTGCAGGAAGTAGGTTAGTACCCACTGTCCCCCAGCTCAGGGGGGAACAGGAGGCCTTTGCCTACATGCTGTCATGTCTGCTGCCAGGCCATAAATATCTACCCTCCTTGGCCCACCCGTGCAAATCCTCATCCAGTCCCACATGCCATAACCATACCATTTGCATGTCACAGTTACCTTACAGGGTGTTTCAATGCATTCCACATGCTGTGCAGTGCTAGGCCTTGCACCGCAGCAATGCATGTATAGCCACACATCTGCAGCCTGCTGCAAGACGCTGCCCCTGCTTTGCCAGGGGGACAGGCCTGGCCATCGACCCATGGCTTCAGGCTACATTAACCCACCTCGGGATGGCCCCGGGACCTATGGGCCGCCACATTGCTTTGTCCCTGTTTGTTCCTGTGGCCCGACCTGTCACTCCTCTCTTCTTTTTCTCTTCCTCTCTGTCCTTGTCTCTTTCAAATCTAAGACCAGATGCCAGTGACAGGACACACCGTGCGAGGGTCTCCTTTGCACATCCATTCCTTCCCAGGTATTTCTAGAGAACGTCCCAAGTTCCATCCTAAACAGTATCTCGACACCAGAGGGCGCTGTAGGAGTGGATTTCCATCACTTTTGGGCCTGCCGTCCTGCATTTCAAAGCCCTTGCCTTCGTAGCACCCTTTCTGCTCAGAACTCTAAGTCTTTGCAACTTAGACCTCCTAGACATGTCTTACTGTGTGTTACACATGCCACTTAGACCTCACAGGTCTCACAATTACTGCAGTGAGCCTGTAAACACGACCCGTACAACTCTGCCTATGTGCATACAGTATCCCTCCCCCTATGTGCACACAGTATCTCTTTGTACTTTTCTCTTTCACTGTCCAATCTATGCCTGAACATGTAGCAAAATTCAAGTGCTCTATGCTTGCTACTCAGGAATCCATGCCTCCTGCTCCGGCAAGTGCAACACTTTTGAAACGTGATACATACCTTCTCATATCAGCATACTTAGGACAGCCAGAGCTACATGCTCCCCGAGGACAGATTCTTTGCCATTTCCGCCTTGACAATCACACTGAGTGGCAGGCCATGGAGCTCCACATGGATGTAGCGTCCTTGCAATACAGGCAACCCTGTGAAACACAGAAAGGCTGTTACTGCAACCTGTACATCCCTGCACGTTCCTTGTCACCGAGACAGTTCAAGACATGTTCTTTCCTCCAGCTTTTGCAAGCCTCTTCTACAATGCATAACCCCATCCGTGCCTTCTTCTAAGCCCATACACCTACTTCATCCTTCTCACTTACCTGCTCCCAGGCTTTCTTGTTCTATACTCCTCCTACTTCCTGACCCAAACCTCCACGTCCAATTCTATTCCAGGGAGGGTTATCATGTACTCATCATTCTTCTTCAGCAAAACATTCATATACACCTCTATTTACCAGTCTCCCTTAAGACAGCTCCTTTGCTGTGACTGACTGACTGACTGACTGACTGACAGCCAGCCAGCCAGCCAGCCAGCCAGCCAACCAACCAACCAGCCAGCCAGCCAGCCAGCTAGGTAGGTAGCCAGCCAGCCAGCCGGCCAGCCAGCCAGCCAGCTAGGTAGGTAGGTAGCCAGCCAGCCAGCCAGCCAGCCAGCCAGCCAGCCAGCTAGCTAGCTAGCCAGCCAGCCAGCCAGCCAGCTAGGTAGCCAGCCAGCCAGCCAGCCAGCCAGCCAGCCAGCCAGCCAGCCAGCTATCTATCTGATCAAATCCAGGGAAAATTATTCCTCAGTCATCTCACCTTCTGCAAGAGGTCAAAGCCTGCAGCTGCACTCCAAGCTGTGGAAGCTTCAGCATGCAGCAGGTCCAGAGGATACCCTTGCAGGAAGCAGGTTTCTACCCACTGTCCCCCAGGACAGGGGGGAACAGGAGGCCTTTGCCTACATGCTGTCATCTGTGCTTACAGGCCATAAACATCTACCCTCTGTGGCCCACCTGTGCAAGCCCTCATCCAGCCCCACATGCTACACACATGCCATTTTCATGTCACAGTTACCTTACAGGGTCTTTTTATGCACTCCACATGCTGTGCAGTGCTAGGCCTTTCATGGCAGCACTGCATATAAATGCACAGATCTGCAGCCTACTGCAAGATGCTGACCCTGCTTTGCCAGGGTGACAGGCCTGGCCATCGGCCCAAGACTTCGGGCTATATTAACCTACCTCAGGATGCCCCCGGGACCTATGGACCGCTCCTGTTGCTGTGTCTGTGTTCGTTCCTGTGGCCCTACCTGTCCCTCCTCTCCTCTTTTTCCCTTCCTCTCTGTCCTCGTGTCTTTCAAATCTAAGACCACATGCCATTGACAGGACACAACATGTGAGGGTCTCCTTTGCACATCCACTCCTTTCCAGTTATTTCTAGAGAACATCCCAAGTTCCATCAGAAACACTACCTTGACACGAGAGGGCGCTGTAGGAGTGGATTTCCATCACTTTTGGGCCTGCTGTCCTGCATTTCAAAGCCCTTGCCTTTGTAGCAGCCTTTCTGCTCAGAACTGCAATTCTTTGCAACACCCACGTCTTACACATGTCTTACCGTGTCTTACACATGCCACTCACACCTCACAGGTCTCACAATTACTGCAGTGAGCCTGTAAACACGACCTGTACAACTCTCCCCATGCGCATACAGTATCACTCTTCCTATGTGCACGCAGTATGTCTTTGTAGTTTTGTCTTTCACTCTCTAATCTATGCCTGAGCATGTAGCAAAATTCAAGTGCTCCATGCTTGCTTCTCAGCAATGCATGCCTCCTGCTGTGGCAAGTGCAACACTTTTGAAACGTGACACATACCTTCTCATATCACCATACTTAGGACAGCCAGAGCTGCACGCTCCCCGAGGACAGATTCTTCTCCATTTCTGCCTTGCCACTCAAACCACGTGCCAGCCCATGGAGCTCCACATGCATGTAGTGCCCTTGTCATACAGGGAACCTGGTGAAACACAGAAATACTGTTGCTGCAACCTGTACATCCCTGCATGTTCCTTGTCACAGAGACACTTCAAGCCACATTCTTTCCTCCAGCTTTTGCAACACTTCTCTACCATCCATAACCCCCTCAGGGCCTCCTTCTATGCCCATTCACCTACTTCATCCTTGTCACCAACCCACTGCCAGGCTTTCCTGTTCCATACTCCTCCTACTTCCTGACCCAAAAATCCACGTACCATTCCATTCCAGGGAGGGTTATCACATAGTCATCATTCGTCTTCACCTAAACACTCATATCCACCTGTACCCACCAGTCTTCCTCCAGACAGCTACTTGGCACTTACTCACTCACGGACAGACAGTGAGCGAGCCAGCCACCTACCTACCTACCTACCTAGCTAGCTGATCACATCCAGGGAAAAGTATTCCTCAGTCATCTCACCTTCTGTGAGAGGTCCAAGCCTGGAGCTGCACTCCAAATGGTCCAAGCTTCAGCGTGCACCGAGCAAAGAGGATCTGCTTGCAGGACGTAGGTTAGTACCCACTGTCCCCCAGCTCAGGGGGGAACAGGAGGCCTTTGCCTACATGCTGTCATCTGTGCTCCCAGGCCATAAACATCTACCCTCCTTGGCCCACCCGTGCAAATCCCCATCCAGTCCCACATGCCATAACCATACCATTTTCATGTCACAGTTACCTTACAGGGTGTTTCAATGCATTCCACATGCTGTGCAGTGCTAGGCCTTGCACCGCAGCAATGCCTGTATATGCACACATCTGGAGCCTGCTGCAAGATGCTGCCCCTGCTTTGCCAGGGGGACAGGCCTGGCCATGGACCCATGACTTCAGGCTACATTAAGCCACCTCAGGATGGCCCCGGGACCTGTGGATCGCTCACATTGCTTTGTCCATGTTTGTTCCTGTGGCCCTACCTGTCCCTCCCCTCTTCTTTTTCTCTTCCTCTCTGTCCTTGTGTCTTTCAAACCTAAGACCAGATGCCAGTGACAGGGCACAACCTGCCAGGGACTCCTTTGCACATCCATTCCTTCCCAGGTATTTCTAGAGAACGTCCCAAGTTCCATCCTAAACAGTACCTCGACACGAGAGGGCGCTGTAGGAGTGGATTTCCATCACTTTTGGGCCTGCCGTCCTGCATTTCAAAGCCATTGCCTTCGTAGCAGCCTTTCTGCTCATAACTGCAATTCTTTGCAACATCGACCTCCTAGACATGTCTTACCGTGTCTTACTCATGCCACTTACACCTCACAGGTCTCACAATTATTGCACCCAGCCTGTAAACATGACCGGTGCAACTCTCCCTATGTGCATACAGTATCACTCTCCCTATGTGCACACAGTATGTCTTTGTACTTTTCCCTCTCTCTGTCAAAACTATGCCTGAACATGTAGCAAAATTCAAGTGTTCCATGCTTGCTTCTCAGCAATGCATGCCTCCTGCTCTGGCAAGTGCAACACTTTTGAAACGTGACACATACCTTCTCATATCAGCATACTTTGGAAAGCCAGAGCTGCACGCTTCCCCAGGACAGATTCTTCTCCATTTTTGCCTTGATACTCCAACCACGTGCCAGCCCATGGAGCTCCACATGCATGTAGTGTCCTTGTAATACAGGCAACGTGGTGAAACACAGAAATACTGTTACTGCAACCTGTACATCCCTGCCCGTTCCCTGTCACCGAGACAGTTCAAGACATGTTCTTTCCTACAGCTTTTGCAAGCCTCTTCTACAATCCATAACCCCATCCGTGCCTTCTTCTAAGCCCATACACCTACTTCATCCTTCTCACTTACCTGCTCCCAGGCTTTCTTGTTCCATACTCCTCCTACTTCCTGACCCAAACCTCCACGTCCAATTGCATTCCAGGGAGGGTTATCACGTACTCATCATTCTTCTTCAGCAAAACATTCATATACACCTCTATTCACCAGTCTCCCTTAAGACAGCTACTTTGCTGTGACTGACTGACTGACTGACTGACAGCCAGCCAGCCAGCCAGCCAACCCACCAGCCAACCAACCAGCCAGCCAACCAATCAGCCAACCAGCTAGCTAGCTAGCTAGCCAGCCAGCCAGCCAGCTAGCCACCTAGCTAGCTAGCTAGGTAGGTAGCCAGCCACCTAGCTACCTAGCTAGGTAGGTAGCCAGCCACCTAGCTACCTAGGTAGGTAGGTAGGTAGGTAGGTAGGTAGGTAGCCAGCCACCTAGCTACCTAGCTAGCTAGGTAGCCAGCCACCTAGTTACCTAGGTAGGTAGGTAGGTAGGTAGGTAGGTAGGTAGCCAGCCACCTAGCTACCTAGCTAGCTAGGTAGCCAGCCACCTAGTTACCTAGGTAGGTAGGTAGGTAGGTAGGTAGGTAGGTAGCCAGCCACCTAGCTACCTAGCTAGCTAGGTAGCCAGCCACCTAGTTACCTAGGTAGGTAGGTAGGTAGGTAGGTAGGTAGGTAGCCAGCCACCTAGCTACCTAGCTAGCTAGGTAGCCAGCCACCTAGTTACCTAGGTAGGTAGGTAGGTAGGTAGGTAGGTAGGTAGCCAGCCAGCCAGCCAGCCAGCCAGCCAGCCACCTACCTACCTACCTACCTACCTAGCTAGCTAATCAAATCCAGGGAAAATCATTCCTCAGTCATCTCACCTTCTGCAAGAGGTCAAAGCCTGCAGCTGCACTCCAAGCTGTTGAAGCCTCAGCATGCAGCAGGTCCAGAGGATACCCTTGCAGGAAGCAGGTTTCTACCCACTGTCCCCCAGCTGAGGGGGGAACAGGAGGCCTTTGCCTACATGCTGTCATCTGTGCTTACAGGCCATAAACATCTACCCTCCCTGGCCCACCTGTGCAAATCTTCACGCATCCCCCCATGCCATAATCATGCCATTTTCATGTCACAGTTACCTTACAGGGTCTTTCAATGCCTTCTACATGCTCTGCAGTGATAGGCCTTTCACTGCAGCATGGCATATATATCCACACAGCTGCAGCCTGCTGCAAGATGCTGCCCCTGCTTTGCCAGGGGGACAGGCCTGGCCATCGACCCATGACTTCAGGCTACATTAACCCACCTCGGGATGGCCCCGGGACCTATGGACCGCTCCCATTGCTTTGTCCCTGTTTGTTCCTGTGGCCCTACCTGTCCCTCCTCTCTTCTTTTTCTCTTCCTCTCTGTCCTTGTGTCTTTCAAACCTAAGACCAGATGCCAGTGACAGGACACACCGTGGGAGGGTCTGCTTTGCACATCCATTCCTTCCCAGGTATTTCTAGAGAACGTCACAAGTTCCATCACAAACACTACCTCGACACCAGAGGGCGCTGTAGGAGTGGATTTCCATCACTTTTGGGCCTGCAGTCCTGCATTTCAAAGCCCTTGCCTTTGTAGCACCCTTTGTGCTCAGAACTGCAATTCTTTGCAACATCGACCTCCTAGACATGTCTTACCGTGTCTTACACATGCCACTTAGACCTCACAGGTGTCACAATTACTGCAGCGAGCCTGTAAACACGACCCGTACAACTCTCCCTATGTGCATACAGTATCCCTCCCCCTATGTGCACACAGTATCTCTTTGTACTTTTCCCTCTCTCTCTCAAATCTATGCCTAAACATGTAGCAAAATTCAAGTGCTCCATGCTTGCTACTCAGGAATACATGCCTCCTGCTCTGGCAAGTGCAACACTTTTGAAACGTGATACATACCTTCTCATATCAGCATACTTAGGACAGCCAGAGCTGCATGCTCCCCGAGGACAGATTCTTTGCCATTTCCGCCTTGACAATCACACCGAGTGGCAGCCCATGGAGCTCCACATGGATGTAGCGTCCTTGCAATACAGGCAACCCTGTGAAACACAAAAAGGCTGTTACTGCAACCTGTACATCCCTGCCCGTTCCCTGTCACCGAGACAGTTCAAGACATGTTCTTTCCTCCAGCTTTTGCAAGCCTCTTCTACAATGCATAACCCCATCAATGCCTTCTTCTAAGCCCATTCACCTACTTCATCCTTCTCACTTACCCGCTCCCAGGCTTTCTTGTTCTATACTCCTCCTACTTCCTGACCGAAACCTCCACGTACCATTCCATTCCAGGGAGGCTTATCATGTACTCATCATTCTTCTTCAGCAAAACATTCATATACACCTCTATTTACCAGTCTCCCTTAAGACAGCTACTTTGCTGTGACTGACTGACTGACTGACTGACAGCCAGCCAGCCAGCCAGCCAGGCAGCCAGCCAGCCAGGCAGCCAGGCAGCCAGGCAGCCAGCCAGCCAACCTGCCAGCCAGCTAGCTAGCTAGCTAGCTAGGTAGCTAGCTAGGTAGCCAGCCAGCCAGCCAGGCAGCCAGCTAGGTAGCCAGCCGGCCAGCCGGCTAGCTAGCTAGCTACCTACCTAGCTAGCCGGCCAGCCAGCTGCCTAGCTACCTAGCTAGCTAGCTATCTGATCAAATCCAGGGAAAATTATTCCTCAGTCATCTCACCTTCTGCAAGAGGTGAAAGCCTGCAGCTGCACTCCAAGCTGTGGAAGCCTCAGCATGCAGCAGGTCCAGAGGATACCCTTGCAGGAAGCAGGTTAGTACCCACTGTCCCCCAGGACAGGGGGGAACAGGAGGCCTTTGCCTACATGCTGTCATCTGTGCTTACAGGCCATAAACATCTACCCTCCTTGGCCCACCTGTGGAAATCTTCACGCAGCCCCCCATGCCATAACCATGCCATTTTCATGTCACAGTTACTTTACACGGTCTTTCCATGCATTCTCCACCCTCTGCGGGGCTAGGCCTTGCACCACAACACTGCATATACCTCAACACGTCTGGAGCCTGCTGCAACACCCTGCCCCTGCTTTGCCATGCGGAAAGGCTGGGGCATTGGCCCATGCCTTGAGTGTATATTAACCTACCTCAGGATGCTCCTAGGACCCATGGACTGCTCACATTGCTTTGTCCTTGTCCCTTATAGCTACTAACAAATGACAGTGAGAGGACACACTGTCTGAGCATCTCCTTTGCATATTCATTCGTGCACTGCTATTTCTACAGAATGTCACAAATTCCATCAAAACAACTATCTACACACAGGAGGACACTGTAGGAGTGGACTTAGTTCCAGCCTACCGTGTTGCATTTCAAAGCCATTTCCATCGGAGCACTCTTTCTGTTCACAACTCCAATTCTTTCCAACACCTACCTCCCATGTCTTACCCATGGCACTTACAAATCACAGGTGTCATCTCACAAGTACCGCACCCAGCCTGTCAACACACCTCGCACAATTCTCTAGATGTGCATGCAGTATGTCTTTGCACTTCTGGCTTTCACTCTCCAGTCTCTGCCTCAGCATGTACAATACCTCAACCCCTCCACTTTTGCTTCTCAGCAATGCATGCCTCCTACTATGGCAACTGCAACACTTCTGATGCACAACACATACCTTCCCATATGCACATCTGTAGGACAGCCACAGCTGCATGCTCCAACAGGACACATTCTTCTCCATTTCCGTCTTCACCGTCACACCGAGTGCCAGCACATGTAGCTCCACATGGATGCAGCACCGTTGTGACACAGGCAGCCCTGTGAAACACAGGAATCCCATCACTGACACCGTCCATCCCTGCCCATCCCTGTCAGCGAGACCTTTATGGCCGCCTTCTTTCCTACAGCTTTTCCAACACAGTGATACAATCATGAATCCCCTCATTGCCCCCTTCTGTGTCATTTCACATACTTCATCTTTCTCACTAAGCCATTCCGTGGGTATATTGTGACATACTCACAACATGTAGTGGCCCAAACATCCACCTACCATTCCATTTCAGGGATAATTGTCACACACTCCTTGTCCTTGCTCAGCAAACATCCATATACCACTGCATCCACAAGTCTCCCTGCAGGCAGCCACTTTGCAGGGACAATCGGCCCTCTCATGAGACGCATGGCAAATTATTCCTAGGTCATCTCACCTTCTGGGACAGCTGTGTATGCAGTAATACCTAAGCCAGCAGCTGCACTGCAGATCGTCTAGGCCTCAGTATGCAGCGGGCGAGGAGGATACGCCCGCAGGAACCGGGTTGGTACACACCGTCCCGCAGCTCAGGGAGGTACGGGAGGCCTCGGGGTACGTGCGGTAAGCTGCGGTCTCACGCAATACACAAGCATCCTCTTTGGCCCCCCCGTGGAAAGCCTCAGCCAGCCGCACATGAACTAACCGTGCCATTTTCATGTCACAGGCACCTCACAGGCTGTTTCTACTCATGAGGGGCCCTGCACAGTGCTAGGCCACATACCACAGCAGTGCATGTAAAGCAACAGATCTAGAGCCTGCTGCAACTCACCGACCCCAATTGCCCAGGGGGACAGGCCTGGGCACAGTCCCGTCGCTTCAGGGTCTATGAATCGGTGTGGTGATGCTGCGGTGACTCACGCAGTGCCGATAAAGCTTTGTTCCTGTCCCTGGCTGTGTGGCCATCTGTTGTTCCACTGCTCCTTTTCTCTCCTCTTTTGCTCCTTGTGTGTCATACCTATGAGCAAATCAAAGGGAGAGGTCACACAGTCTGAAGGTCTCCTTTGCCCCTCATTTCATTCTGACGTGTTTATAGACACCCTTGTCATTTTTATGACAAGCAGTATGGAAACACAACAGGCTACCGCATGAGTGCACTCACCTCACATCCAGCCTGATACCTTGCATTTCAAAGCCGTTTCCTTCGTAACACTTTGTCCGCACAGAACTGCATTCCCTTCGGGCACCTGCCTCCGATCTCTCAGACATGTCACTTGCAACTCACAGGTGTCACAATTTTTGCATCCAGCTGGTACATGCACTCTGCATAGTTTTCTGTATGCACACAGAATATCTCTTGCCACCTCTCTATTTCACTTCCAAACCTCTGGCTCAACATGTATGAGAACTCAGGTGCCCTGTGTTTGTTTCTCACCAATACATACCTCCTGCTATGTATACTATGACACTCTTTAAATACCAAACATACCTTGCCATATGCACATCAGAGGACATCCCGATGTGAAGGCTGCAGCAGGGCACTTTCTTCTAAATGTCTGCCTTCACAATTCCACCCTGTGCCAGCACATATTGCTCCATATGGATGCATTACCCTTGCAATGCAGGCAGCCCTGTGAAAGACACAAATACTGTCAGTGACCCTGTACATTCCTTCCCATACCTGTCAGCAAGACATGTCAAGCTGCCTTCTTTCCTAAAGATTCTACAACAGTCTTATACAATCAGGAACCCCCTCATCGCCCCCTTCTCTGTCATTTGACAGACTTGATCTTTCTCACTAAGCCACTCACGGTCTTTTTTGCTATGTAATCATAGTATGTACTGACCTGAATACCCACATACCATTCCATTTCAGGGATTGTTGTCACACATTCATCATCCTTCCTCACTCCATCATTCCTCTAGAACTCCATCCACAGGCCTCCCTCAAGACAGATACTTTGCACTGACAGTCAGCCACCTTCTTATATTCTCGGAGAATTACTTCTCAGCCATCTCACCGTCCGGGACAGGCGTGTATGCAATAATGGCAAGGCCTGCATACGCCCTCTGAATTGAATTGTCCAAGCCTCAGCATGCAGTGGGCGAACACTAAACGCTTGCAGGATCCCGGCTCGTACATGCCGGCAGGAACTAGGTTTGTACATACTCTCCCTCACCTCAGGGGGAAGCAGGAGGCCTTCGGGTACCTGCCGTAAGCTCCGCTCACGTGCCACAAACATGTATCCTCTTTGCCTCAGCTGTGGGAAGCCTCACCCACCCTTACATGACATAAGCTTGCCATTTCCTATGTCACAGGCACCTTATAGGGTGTTTCCATGCATTCCACACTCTCCGCAGTGCTAGGCCACGTACCACAGCAGTGCATATCGAGCAACAGATGCTGAGCCTGCTGCCACACACTGAGCCCACTTTCTCAGGGGGACAAGTCTGGCCACCGTCCCGTGGCTACGGGGTCTATTACCTGACGTCACGGTGCCCTCAGGACCCACGCAGTGCCGCCGTAGCTCCGGGAGCCTTTCTGTGCACGCACGTCTTCTCTTTTCCACTCTCTCTTTTTTTTTCCTTTCCTGGCATCTTTTCATCTCTCCTCACGTCTCATACCTAGAAAGAAATCCAAGTGAGAGGACATACTGTGCGAGGGTATCCTCTGCACGTTTTCACTTTCATCACGACCGCTGTGTGAACACTTCAGGCCACTGTAGGAGTGCAGTCACCCCACTTGCAGCCCGCTACCTGGCATTTCAAGGCCATCGCCTTTGTAGCACTTGTTCCCCACAGAACTGCCACGCTTTCCAGTACCTTCCTCCCACGTCTCGCACACGTCACTTACCACTCACAGGTGCCACAGTTACTGCACCAAGCTTGTAAACACGCTGTGCACAACGATCTGTATGCACACACGTATCTCTTGGCACTTATCCATCTCACTACCAAATGCCTGCCTAAACAGGCATGAAAGCAAAAATGCTCCTCATCTGCTTCTCAGCAACACATACCACGCTGTATGGCAACTCTGACATGTTTTAAACATGACACATACCTTCCCTTATCCACGTACAGAGGACAGCCAGAGGTGAAGGCTCCAGCAGGACACTTTCTTCTCCACATCTGCCTTGACAATCACGCCCAGTGCCAGCAGATGTAGCTCCACACGGATGCAGTAGCCTCGCAATGAAGGCAGCCCTGTGAAACACACGAATACAGTCACCGAAAGATCCACATGAAATACACGTCAAATTCCACTCTAGGGATTTCTGTCATAGACTCATAAATCTTTCTCAACCAAACATCCATATACAACTCCATCCAAAAGGCTCCCTGCACACAGCTGCTTTGCACTGACAGTCAGCTGCTTTGCACATTACAAGCATGAAAAATTATTCCTAGGTCATCTCACCTTGTGGGACAGCTGTGTATGTATGCACTTAAATCAAAGCCAGCAGGTCCACTTCAAATCTTCCAGGCCTCAGTATGCAGCGGGCGAAGAGGATATGCCCGCAGGAAGCAGGTTTGTACACAGCGTCCAGCAGCTCAGGGGGGAACGGGAGCCCTCGGGATCCACGTGATAAGCTCCCGTCTCACGCAGGCCACAGCTATCCTCTTTGGCCCACCTGTGGAAAGCGTCCCCCAGCCCACAGTCCTCAGCCACGCCATTTTCCCGTCACAGTTACCTAGCAGCATTTCCGGACGCATCACACAGTCTCCGCAGGCCTAGGCCTGGCACCACAGCACCGCATTCGCATCGGCACATCTGGAGCCCGCCGCCAGACACCGACCCAGTTTTACCAGGGGGACAGGCCCGGGCATCGGCGCACGCCTTCCCCGAAGGAATGAACCCACATCACAACGCCCGCCGGGAACCACGGCCCAGTCATATGCTCTGTCGCTGTCCTGTTATGTGCCCCTACCTGTCCTTCCAATCTTCTTTTCCTCTCTTCTCTTCTCTCTCTCTCTCCTTCTGTCTCTCGTACCTACTGACAGGTGACAGTGACAGGACCCACCGCCTGAGTAGGTCTTCTCCACATCATTTCCTTCACAGGCATTTATACAAAACGTTATAAGCTCCTTCATAAACGGTACCTGTGCACAACGGGACGCCATAGGAGCGGGGTCACCTCCCTTCCAGGCTGCCGTGTTGCATTTCTAAGGCATTCCCCTCGGAGAACTTTGTGACTTTCAAAGAAACCTGTGTAGGAGAGAAACAGTAAAAACCTTAGCTGTCTGCTACATCTGCATACCATTTCCAGGCACTTGAACAGCAAGGAAGTGCCCAAACCAGTCAACAATTACTTCATTCTTACCCCTGTGTGCCTACTTACCATCTTTGACAAGTACAAACATTCCCTTAGCCCCCGCAGTCACGTACAATCCTGATGGTTCTTACCTGCTTTGGTTTTCCACCTTCATTTCCATGCTTTGCTCCTCATGTACAGCTAGTTCCACCTTTTTTTTTCCGGTTCCATGCGCTTTTGGTTTGTTTGCTCAATGTCTTTTCCTTTTCCTCTGCCATGGTGCCTTTATTTCAATTTTAATTTTTTTTTTTTTTTTTTTTTAAAGGGAGCATGCCACCTCGGGTGCATCTCTGTTCCCTAGCATCCGTGCTTTTCCCTTTTTTCCTGTCTTTTTTTTTTTTTTCCCATTACCAAATTATATATATTTCTACATATAATATATATTATCAATAAAATGTATATATACTATGCAGGACATCAGACATATAGTAACATATACAAATATATGAATTCCATTATATACCATATATATTATATGTATAATATGTAACATACATTCCATATATTTCATATATAGCACATATGATATAGCCAATACAGATAATATATATTACCTACTACCCATTTTATAGCCAAATATGATATGTATAATATCTATATTTCATATATCCACATAAAATACATAACATTGATGTAACATACATATACTAGATATATTATTATACTCAGCTGCTGCTTACCGGGTTGCTGCTCTTCAGGCACCTGTCTGCAGGTGTTTCTGGGGGTGGTGATGCTCATCAGGCAACCGTCTGCAGGTGTTTCTGGTGGTGGTGATGCTCATCAGGTAACCATCTCCAGGTGTTTCTGGGGGTGGTGATGCTCATCAGCCGAACAGCTCGTACATCTGTGCAAAAGTCCAAAAGCCATACCTAGTGTTAGAAAAACTGCATTTTTCTGAAAGGACCGACTATTCCATCTCAAGGTCCTGGTAAACACACCGAAAGCACCAGAGCCCACACAACAGGGCTACGCACTCTCCCGTCCCGGCAGCAGCCGCTCCACCTGCACAGCGTCCCGGCTCAGCCTCCACCCGAGCGCCCCGAACAGCGGCACCAGCCACGCCTCGCGGTGGCCGGCCGCTGCAGGTCCTCTACCCCCTGCCCGTTCCATCGTCCCCGACGTTGCTGTATGTGTGTGCCACTCGCTGTGGAGCACGTGCTGTTTTCCAGTATCTCCTTCTTACCTGCCTAGGCACCGAGGTGGCTGGACAGCCCCCACAGCCCGCAGTCAGTCCGTGCCGCAGACACCCGAGCAGCCGGGCCGCGAGCGCGCAGGACCCGGTGCGGGGACGCGGCCGCCGCCGTCGGTGCCCCCCCCGTCCCGTTCCCGGCGCGGGGACGCTGCCGCCGCCGCCCGCGCCCCCCCCCCTTCCCGGCGCCAGGACGCGGCCGCGGCCGGCGTGGCCCCCCCTCCCCAGATTCCCGGCACGGGGATGCAGCTCAGGCTGGCCGTCCCCATTTCCTTTGCGCCGCAAACAAACTGCTGCCGCCGCCGGCACATCCACCTCCCCTCCCCGGAGACGCAGCACTGGCGGGCGGGTCCCCCACCCCTGTCTATCGGCGGCGGCGAGTGCTGCTGCCGCCGCTGCCGCCGCCCCCCCCCCCTCGGCGGCAGGCGCCGCCGCTCCCCCGGCGACTCAGGAAACCTGTACCGCTCTGCGCGCAACAGACCCCCCAGCCTCCACCGGCCTCTCGACCGGGGTCGCCGCCGGCTTCACCTGCAGTCCGCCGGCGCTCCGCCGTCGCCGCCGCCGCCCACGCCGCCGCCCCCGCCGCTCCACCGGCGCCGCTCCGCCACCTCTCCCGCAGCTCCGCCGCAGCCGGCACTCAGCCGCGGAGCGCCGTCGCCGCTCAGCCGCCGCCGGCAGTCCACCGCCGCTGCCCCGCCGCCGCCGCTCGGCCGCCGCCGGCGCTCCGCGGCCGGTTCTCCGCCGCTCCGTCTCGCCGGCCCAGGAGCCGTCGGCGCCGGGCTCTCGCGCCATGTCCTGTCCGCTCCTCCGCGGCTCCGCCAAGGGCGCCGCGCGGCCGCCGGGGCTCCGCGCCCTCCGCCGCCTTCCGCCGCTCACCTTCCGCTTGCTCTTCACCCAGCGCGCCTGCGAGCTCCGCCGCCGGTAGATCCATGCTGCCCTCACGCTGCCGCCGAGCTCGCTCCGGCGCCGCTGGTGCTCCTAGGGGTCTCGCGGGCGGCGCCGGGGGGCCCCTCTTGAGGGGCTCGGAGCCGAGGGGCGGGGAGGGGCGGGCCGGGGCGGAGAGGGGCGGGCCGGGGCGGGGCTTGGCGGCCAGGGGCGGGCCGGGGCGCCGAGGGGCGTGGCCGCCGTTCGGCCGACGGCGCCGGTGCGTATCCCTGGACGCAGGGATCTCGGAAGCTCCCCCCGCCCCGACCGCGCCGCCGCTCTTTCCCGCAAGCCCGCAAGGCTCGCGAGTCGCCGCGGCGGCACTCTCGGGGTGCCCATTTCGTTCAGGCAGCCAGGTACGTTCCTAAACCCCCTGAGAATACCCCGCGGCCGCCCTTTTCGAACGCGTCACAACTGCGCATGCTCGAGCCAGCCGACGCCATTTTGGCCGTCGTCCGTACCGCGCATGCTCGAGCGATGCGGGCGCCATGTTGGTTGTCGTCCGTACCGCGCATGCTCGAGCGATGCCGACGCCATTTTGGTAGTCCACGGTACCGCGCATGCTCGAGCGATGCCGACGCCATTTTGGTAGTCCACCGTACCGCGCATGCTCGAGCGATGCGGGCGCCATTTTGGTTGTCGTCCGTACCGGGCATGCTCGAGCGATGCCGACGCCATTTTGGTAGTCCACGGCATCGCGCATGCTCGGTACAGCGCGGGTGAGGGTGGGGGTGTAGGGTAAAGGGATTGGGTGCAGGGATCAGGGGTTATAGGGTACTGTGAAAGGCTTATAGCGAGGGTGAGGAAGAGGGTGGGGTGAGGGAACAGGGACAAGGGATCAGGTGTAGGGATCAGGAGTCATCATTACAGTGAGGATGAGGATGAGGGTCACCATGAGGGTGAGGGAACAGGGCCAAGGGGTCAGGTGCAGGGGATCAGGTTTTAGGGCTACAGTGAGGGTATAGATGAGGGTAATATGACACTACAGTGCCAAGGGATCAGGTGCAAGGGATCAGGGTTAGGGTTACGATTGGGGGTGTGTTCAGGTGCAAGGGATCAGGGTTAGGGTTACGATTGGGGGTGCGTTCAGGGGGCGTGGTCTAGGGTTCGGGTTGCAAAGGGGCGGGTCTGAGTCGTCAGGGGGCGTGGTCTAGGGTTCGGGTTGCGAAGGGGCCCAGGTGCAGTGAATAGGGGGGGTGGTGAGGAGGGGGTGTGTCGAGGGTTAGGGTTGTTACAGTAGCAATAGTAATGACAGTGCTTAGGATTAGGGGTAATTAGTATCACGAAGTCATTAGTGTTATTCAGATGCTTGGTATCATGAACGTTGTTTGTGTATATAGAATTGTTAGCTTATGCAGGGTAATCAGCATCACAGGGGTATTTGCATAATTAAGGTGATGATTGGCACAATTGTTGTAGTCAGCACAATTATGAGGTTGTTAGCATAATTGATATGATTACCCTAATTAGGGGTTGTTAGCATAATTAGGGCTTGTTGTTAGCATAATTAGGGGTTGGTATTGTAATTAAGATGATTAGCATAATTAGTGTTGTTAGCATAATTAGGGGTTGTTAGTATTAGGGGTTGTTAGCATAATTAGGGTTATTGGTGTAAACACAGTAATCAGCACTGTCAGGGCACTTAGCATAATCCATACCATTAGCATAAGGAAGAAGGTCCTTTGCAATATTGGGCTATTGTGATCATTAGCATTGTGAGGATGATTAAGTTATGAATGACTCTGTGGTTAGCATAGTTGGGGTTGATTCATTATCATCATTACAGTCATTTGCATAACCACTACAGTTACCATTTTCTTTCTTACAGGAACCTATGATTTTCATCCCTCTACAATTAAGACACTTCGCAGCAGGAGGGCAAGGACCTTCTTTAGCATAATTAAGACACTTTGCAGCATTAGGGCAAGGCCCTTCATCAGCATAATGAAAGAAGATACCCACCCCCCAGGGATGACCATGACCATGTAATCAGCAATCAGCAGTACTAGAAGAGAATGACCCTGATCATAATGACCACAATTGTGGTCATTATTATGCCGCATAAGGTAAGAACAACAATGACTATACACATACATAGCAGAACAGACAGAACTCATACACCCAGGAGAACCACCACCACCACATCCAGGACAACTAACCCCAACCCTTTTCCCTGCCCCTAACCTTAACCAGATCCCGACCCCAATCCCACATCCCAACCCCACTCCCAGCCATTACCCTAATCCCAGCCCGAACCCCAATCCCAGCCCTAACCCCAATCCTGGCCCCAACCCCAATCCTGGCCCCAACAACCCCCATCCCAGCCCTAACCCCAATCCCAGCCCTAACCCTAATCACAGCCCTAACCCTAATCCCAGCCCTAACCCAATCCTGGCCCCAACAACCCCAATCCCAGCCCTAACCCCAATCCCAGCCCTAACCCTAATCACAGCCCTAACCCCAATCCGAGCCCCAACCCCAACCCTGG
>NW_028147826.1:0-5610 GCF_008360975.1 Lichenostomus cassidix
CTGCCTTGAGGAAATGTATCCCAGTAAAAATTTTATCAAAGTTATGATTATATCAAGTATTCTTACAAGACAGTAGTACTACTATGAAATGCCTTTTGGCATGTATTTAACTGCAGAAAACATGAGAAAGCAGGAGAGTATAGTTATTTTCTCTTCTCACAAGGCTTTCCCTGCTGCAAGTTGTACTTACTACTTGCTATTGCTGCTGAAAGATTGTCTAAAGAAAACTTGTCTAAATAAGAATATTGTAATATAAGCAACTGTAAATACTGCATAAGAGATTCAGTTCCAGCCAATTTTACCTAGAAAGCACGAGACACATGCTCTAGTTGCATATTCTAATGCATAGATGGACTATACCATCGCTAATAAATGGAGCCTTTGGATAAAGGAGTAAATGCAGACGAACTTCATGCAAGGAAAGTGTTTGAGAGCTAACTGCAGCCCCTCGACTTTACAAGAAGTTATGCCTAGTAATCCCAGCCAGAAACATATATATAGCTCCATTTTGAAATTAATTGTATTTATTGTCCTCTTCCTATATGAAGGAACTGTGTTTTGAACCAATCTTAAAGATGGTATGGCTAAGGACCTTAAGATGCCTCAAATACTTTTTTCCCCCTGAAAAAAAACCATCCCAAAACTTGTTTAAAGCTGACTTTTTCCCTTAAGATGCCATATTTTAAAATAGCATCTTGTCATTTAACAGGGTATTCCGAATATCATTTACAAATTTAGACTAAAAGTAACACATTTCCTAGTAATTTTTCTCTTTTACAGCACAGTGCTAACGTGGGCAGTGAAGAAGCGAACAGACTGCAGCTCTTTCTGGCACTTCTTGAACAAATGCCATTGCTTATGTTCTAATCATTCACTTCACCAAAATAACTAACGATGAGGAAAAGGTTGTGAAGACATTACTAGTAGTATCATATGGCCATGTGTGGGTGTGATTTATCAAGTAGAATTTGTATCACATTGATGATACTTGGCAAAGAGCATATTAAGTTGGTTTTTGAGATCTCAGACTGATGTTACGTGTCAGTAATTTAATAAAAGGATTAAAAAAATTATATTTTTTGACTCAGTAAACATGAAACTTTACACCCCTACCACAGACATCTGAAAGTTATGGATAGACAGTCTCTGGATTTAGAAAAAACAAAGAATTATCACAGTTTAAAGAAATGTATGACCATAAACACTTTGCTGATGGAACATAGCTATTCATTGGCTGAAATGAGGCAGATAGAAAGGACATATGGAATATTTTATGTGGATCAAACATTTATTTTCTAAAGTGGTGTTGACAGACGGTGAGCCCACCAACTTAGATATTGCACAGTAGGTAAGGGTATATAACTTGCTACACTTTCCTGAGGTATCATCATCAAAGGGTATTTTCCCTTGCATCTGTGAAAATGCACCTAACTTTTTTACAGTAGTTTTGCAATGACATAATTCGGCCTGAACAGCTGGGGTGAAAGGTGAATTATCAGCAGCAAGATGACTGGCCAGTCAATCCCTTTGCTTAAAGGGATTTTGATCTACAAGGTATTTTGAAGATCTGTGTCAGCTCCAAACACAGCCTTTAAATGGAGCTAAACAAATTGTCAGGCTGTGCATCATATGGAAAAGTACTTTCTGGTGTCTGTACTGGGCCATATGCTCTTTATTCTCTCCCTCAACTTCTTCATCACCACCTCTCCTCTGTTTCACAGGAGCTATGTTCAAGGACCACAGGATCATTTTCACAGAATCTTGAGGTCTTGGTGCAGTAAGAATGATGAATATAACACATCTGGGATGAATTCCCAGTTTGGAAAAAAAGTACTGTGTACACAAATCGAGTGAGAAGGTGTTTCCCTCTATTCCCCCAAAAAACTTCAATAGTACTTGATTCCATATAAACCATATTTTACTCAGAAATAAAAACTTTCTCTGAGAGTGTCTGAGAGATTTGTAAGAAGCAGAGAGATTTGACATATGCAGCTTTGAATATCAGAGGAAAAAGGAAATTGTAAGAAGTTTGTAATTTTACTGGTTTTAACTTTAAATTCTATGCATTTTTCAAGAAGTGTCAAGCTCAAATGCCCATCAATATACTTTAGTTATATGTAAGTTATTATTAATATAAAACGTGTTTCAAGTCAAAATAATTTCAAAACTTTCCTCACTTTTATGACCCTAGATTTACTATTTCTATATATATTAGATATAAGAAATAAATTCTTTACTGTGGGGGTGGTGAAACAGTGTTGGAAAACGTAGTTTTCCAGCAAAACTCATGCTAACCGAACAGGGCTGAGCAAGGTTTCAGTATTCCCAGGCCTCAGTGAAATTCCGACAAGCTGCAGTGGTTGTTTGCCTGAGAATGTTCTGTGGGAAGAATGCCATGAGAAAGATTAGGAGTCAGGAGTGTTATGAGAAAAGAATAAGGGAGTTAGCAGGAGGATCCCTGGGTGTGTGAGAACAGCTGCAGGTGTGCGTGTGTATCTATAATTAGAAATATCTGTAACAGTATATAAGTCTCTCGTTTAGTGAAATAAAATGGAGCTTACTTTATATCTCATATTGAGAGTGCTGTGAGTCTTCCCTCGCGCTGCATCTCGTTAAATGGTGACCCCGACGTGATACGGAGCAGCAGGATTTACAACCAACAACTACGGACCCTGACAACGGAGTTTTACGACCCTGCTTCTGAGAGCAGCGCAAACGGAGAGGTGCTTGGGGAGTGCAGCCTCAGCGTGTCGAGTCTTTGCCCGAATTGGGAAAGGTCGGAAGACACAGGTGAAATTATACCTGCCTACCGTGAGGGCTATACTTCGGTAAACTGCACAACTCTGGCAATTGCGAGCCTCGATCGAGTGCTTAGACGGTGTTGACCAGGACCTGAAAACCAGCTGGACCCAAAATGGAATCAGAGGTAGCCCAAATTTTATTGTTATGCTTTTTAGAAAAGCACGAACTCAGTAGCCTGTTTTATTTGGCTGGCCTGATGGCAGTAGGACAAGCTTATGGATTCTTTATAAATCCTATTACAGTATTCAGTGTAACAGAATGGTTGAATTACGGAGCTGTTTTGCTTTTGGACTGTGATAAACTTGCAAGAAAGCTTGGCAAACCATGGAGTAAAATTGTAACCTGCTTACAAATACATGCCACAGAGCAAAACCTTACGTGGCTCACGGCGCAGGACATAGTACCCGCATTAAGCAGAGAAAAGCCTGTGAATTACTGTGCCGCTTTTGATATGCGTAATACTTCGGCAGCCGCGGCACAACTGCCAGGGAAACCCCCCCCCGCCAGGGAGGGGGGGGGAGAGACTGCTGATAGCCGAGAATACAAAGTTACTCCATTGGATGAAAAGTCTGTTCTTGTCTCAATATATCATAGAGTATGGCAATGTTACAACGAAAAACATCTTAGCTGCTTTGTTTGAGAGAGTCACTGTTGGACTTTTGCCAGAACAACTGAATATTTTGTTAGAACGAGCTCCGATATCGCGGGTAAAGAAACAGAGTAACCAGAAATCATTCCGATGTTACCGATGTGGGAGTGGGGAACATATAAAAAAGATCTGCAATGAAAAAGTTTGGTGTTCCCACTGTAACAAAGATACTCACAGCACAGAAGCTTGCAGAAACAAAAAGAACAAACGGAAAGTGACCAGTGACCCAAAAACAACAGCGGTCCCTACCCTGCGACACGCCACACAAAGGAAGCCTGGAGGAAGTTACTCCAACCGTGGCTTCCGGCCGAATGACAACCAGAGCGGAAGTCCCAGAGGGTACCCCGGTGGGTGGAGCCGCGAGCCATCCACACCTCCTTCACTGCCCAACTGTGACGTCTGTGGGGAAACTCTAAACTCTACTGATTGACAGCTTCACCAACGAACCAGAACTAACCAACAGCGTTGCCAGCAGAAACAGCAGTGTGATACAAGATAGAGTTGTTTCTTTTGTAATCATGGAGAACTTTTAAGAATTTCAAAGATGCGAATCTTCTTCAATGCTCTGAACTAGAGATCCTTCATCTCCCGCTCGGGAATCACGTCCATCTAGCTTCAGAAACAAATCTTTGAACACGTTCTCCAGCTGTTCTCTCCAAAACCTCTAATTATTCGCTTTGCAGAGTGAAACATCTATTGCCACGTATTGACCAACAGGCCAAAACCTATTTCTAGCAATTTACTAATAAAGAAGCATTGTAACAAGATATTATCCTGATAAAAAAATAATAACACCTTGAATACTAATGCATTGAACGAAAATTGAATTTTGCTAAAGCAATTGTGTGAATGTGTGAATGTTGTAGGCCTACTGAGAGTGTTTGCTTTTTGAATGCTTTAATGTGTAAATGAAGGCTGTGATTGATGAGAATGTAATTTTGATTTCTTGAGAGTTTTAATGTGTGAATGAAAGCCTGTGAGTGAAGTTATACTGAATGGTTTGAATTACCTGTTAAGTATCTTTAGTTAAGCATAGATTCTATTAAAGTTAAGTGATAGTAAATTTAAATTCTATTAAGTTGTAAGTTCTGTTAAAGTTAAAATTCTGTTAAGTAATATTAAGTGATGTTAATTTTAAATTCTGTTAAGTTTTAAATCTTGTTAGTTTATATTATTATTTACAAAAGCTTTGCAGTTTTATCTTTCTTAGTTAAAGTCAAGTAATAATATCTACTGTTTTCAAATATTTCATCTCACCTTATATAGCTATCTACAAAAATGGTAACATGTTAAGATACTCTTCTTATTGATATTAATCAAAGCTTGTTTATAAGATGTTTTAAGAAAACCCTTCCACTTAGCACCTAAGCTCTGGCCAAGCTTTGGTTCTAACTGGCTGGGAAACATGCCATGAGTCCAAAGTGTTTTGCACCAAAATGTGATCAAATAATTTTCATTTACTAAATTGAATTTATAAAAGTTAAACCTTCTTCCAAGTAAACTTAGAGTCCTTGTCCGGAAAAGGTTCTCTAAGCTTTACCTGTGAAGTGAATGTTTTCAACAATGACAATTTCTAGACCATGGCAACATATCTGAATAACTAGTAAAATTTCCTTAGGTAACTTTATAACAATTCTAATAATAATAATTACTTATAGCAAAGCAAATTAATCTGATAACAAGACGTCTGTTCTCACAAGAGAAACGGGGGAATTGTTGGAAAACGTAGTTTTCCAGCAAAACTCATGCTAACCGAACAGGGCTGAGCAAGGTTTCAGTATTCCCAGGCCTCAGTGAAATTCCGACAAGCTGCAGTGGTTGTTTGCCTGAGAATGTTCTGTGGGAAGAATGCCATGAGAAAGATTAGGAATCAGGAGTGTTATGAGAAAAGAATAAGGGAGTTAGCAGGAGGATCCCTGGGTGTGTGAGAACAGCTGCAGGTGTGCGTGTGTATCTATAATTAGAAATATCTGTAACAGTATATAAGTCTCTCGTTTAGTGAAATAAAATGGAGCTTACTTTATATCTCATATTGAGAGTGCTGTGAGTCTTCCCTCGTGCTGCATCTCATTAAAACAGTGGAACAGGCTGCCCAGAGAAGTTGTGGATGTTCCATCCCTGATGGGTTCAGGGTCAGGTTGGATGGGGCTTTGAGCAGC